>NC_133026.1:35001590-35153863 GCF_048771995.1 Taeniopygia guttata | reverse complement strand
ATTGATACCTGTCCTATATAGCAATATCTTTACTATTAATGGTATATAATTACTTGGTATATAATAATAGTGTCTATTAGAATTTAGTACCTATCTATAGGAATAGCATCTATTAGTCATAGTGTCTGATAATATCTATAGTAATAGTATCTATTACTGTTACTGTATTTAGATTTTGCTTGTCTCCTCATTGAGATCAGTACATGCTATCACTGTTCACACCAGCAAACTCAGAGTGGGCTTCAACCTAACTTGTGTTACAGTAGCATAAAGACTGAAATCAGGTTGGTTTTTTTTACCAGCTCACTTAGGTATAGTGTTTTTCACAATAAAGCTGTTCCACAGATTCTCAGACTTTTCTTCTAAAAAGGAGAGTCCAAATTTTGTATAACCCAGGACTGGAATTTACTTATGAGGATGTGATAAGTATCATATTAGAACTATAGCTGTACATCTATATTTAATCTTGTATTTGCAAAATATTTAAAGAACAACACCTTTTTTTTTTTTTTTTTTTTTTTTAAAGTAGCAGTGCAACTACAGTAATGTACACCTTTTTCTGCAGGAAAAGAGTTGCTGGTAGAGATATCTTAGCAACTAAACCATATCAGGCTAGTTGATTTTGATATTCTTATTCTTGCTGAATGACAATAATCCCACTGAAATTTTAACTAGACCATGAAATGAGATGATATTAAGAAAGATTATATTGGAGCATGGCCTAAACTTTATACCCTGTTAAATTACAAGCTGTCCATTGCCTTAATACTGGGCTATTTTGTCCCAATGCAATATGTTCAAATGCAATCTTGAAAGTCAGATAAGCACAGAAGTTGTGTGCTAAAAATTGAAAAACATGTTTACAGCTGAATAAGAGGGACTGAATTTAGATTAAGCCAATATAAAACTTAACTCTTCATATCTTTGTATTTTATTATGTGTAAGTGCTAGAGACAGGTGACTCATACTTCTGCTACCTTTTAAAGGACATTGGCATTTTCAGTACGTATTTAAAGCTTTAAAGGAAACAATATACTTATTTTTTATACATCTTCTGCCTTTCTCTTCAACTGAAGTTTTTGACTGAGTTTCAAACTTGTGAGAAAAAGCTGAGAAAGTCTTCATTATGGACCCTTCCAGAATTCAATTGACTCAGGTCTCAAAGATATCATCACAAATAGTGTTTTAATAGAGAAAAAAAATTCAGGATGACATGAACTAACCAGAATGCTGCTGAATCCCATTCCTCTGGGCAGTTCTTTTCTGTTCATGAGGACTGAGAAAATGGCATCCCCATTAACATGGGATGATGGAACTGAGGTAATATATTTTCTGAGACATTTGAAAAACTAGCAACTGTGTTCTTCCCTTACCTTGAAATGTGACTAATATCCAGCCTGCAATTGATTTGCACACAAATCTAGCAATTTCATCAGGTTTGTCTTCCCAGAAACTTAATTTAGAGATTTTCTATTAATACCAGATACTTCACCATAGGCTTTTCTTCTTGGCTCCCTGCCACCCTTCAATTCACAGACACCCATTCCAGCTTCCACTAGCCAGAGGAAGAAACCAAGAGGCATAAGTGAATATTTGCTCTCCTTGGAAAAACTTTTCAAGAAGGCTCTCACTCTGATCAGAGATGTATTTCCCAGGAAGTAAATATGATTCAGGGGGGGAAATACAGTGTATAAATGCACCATCTTAATATCTTCCTTTGTGAATTTCGGTCACAGCTCCTTATATTTTGATGGACGATTACCTCTCGGAAAACATTAAATACACTGCCAAACACAGCTGAGGTCCTGTCTCACCAGTCAGTCAGTGACAAAGCTATCAACTAAGTTTGGGCTGTGGGGTGTTTATTCTTAGGGATGATGCACAATTCAGAAATACAGCAACCTGGTTGCAGTTCCAGAGGAAATACGAGCAAATGTGTTGTGGAACAGCTTCGCACTTCCCACTTAGCACAGAAGTGCCTAAAGTGATTCAGTTCACAGGGAAGGTGATGGCCAACAGCACTGAATGCTTTACCGTGGCAAGTGGGCTGTAACAGGGACCAGAAGATGCTATTTGTAACAGACTTTTGGAACAAAGGGTAGAGAAAACAGTAAATGCTTGATTCATTTTCTAATGTCAACAATCTGGAATTTTCGAGTTTCTGCCTTTGTCAGAGCCACATTTAGAACTTAGAACTCTGCATAGCCTTTGGCACAAAAAGGAACTTAGAGACTTAGGGGTCCACCAGATTTGTTAAATCCCTGCTTGGATTACAGCATTGTAATCAATGCACGCAGGATGTAGGAAAATACTGTGAAATGGCAACTTCTTTTGCTGTTCAAGACCACAGATGAGTGTTTGTATTGAACAGATCTCCCTTGTTTGGAACAGAAGAAGCAGCACTGCAGAGTATGCTGCCTCCTTGGCCCTCCTCCACCACCCCTGTTCCCACCACCGTACTTCAGGCACAGCTGGAGCACTGTAAGTGTGGCTTTTTACTTCTTTTACATGAGTTTTAATCACAAAGAATGAAGCATCCTCTCAAGCACTGCTTCATGGTGTCACTCAGCAAACCTGCCTGGCTGTGCTGCTATGGCTCTGTGAGGACAATCACACAGCATCCCAGACTGGGGCTTGAAGTAAATATTAAATGGATCAAGGAATGAAAGGTGGCTGGATTTGTTCCTGCAGTAAATTCAATTAACTTAAAATATTTTCATTGTGCTATATGGAAATCTTCTTAGAGTGAGGCAATCCTGAGCCAGAGGAAATGGCAATGCAGTAAATCAGTAAGGACAGAAAGGCAACTTTTCATCCTGCACAATGATTTCTGGGTATATATGTATATGTCCTGTTCTGTATCACGTTTTCCTTATCTAAATAGGTGAAATGAAGGTCCTGAAGTCCTCCTGTGGAATCTATACCCCACCATTTCATTTTGCAGAAACATATGTGTTTGAGATACTGGTATGCACAGCGTACCACTCACACCTATGCTCAAACCTGCCATGTGTGATACATATCCATACACATATGCTGACATAAGCAGGATACAATGGGAATATGATATAGCAATTTACCCAAGTACTCTTACTGCAGGTTCTGCTAACTACAACATATTCTCCATCCTAGCGCAAAGAATTTTTCTACCTATTCAGTAATTTCCACAGAAAGGAGATCCAAAGATGAAATATCTTTAGGAATGTTGTGTACTCCTTACTGAGAGTGAGACTAGGACCAGGGTCCCTGAGATTCCTTCAAGCAGCTTAGAGAGTAATCTGAGTCTAAAATCACCCTTCACACCATCTCCCCATAACAACATGATATGAAAATAAGCAGTTACAAGCCATGAGAACTAAACCATGAGTAATTTGTTCTTTGGAGCCTGTAATTAGAGCTTTACTGGAAAATGGCCTTTCTCTTGGAAGCTGAAGATCTGTTGTTTTGGTCCAGTGTTTCTGGCTCAGTGTTTCCAGGGGAGATCACTTTTGTCACAGGACACAAATAAGACATTTCACTCATGAAAGCTTAATATTGAAGTCAAAAGATGAGACATTCATTGGTCATTTAAGGCACTGGCTCTGATCTGCAGTGAATGAATGCCTCTGGGTTAGTATCTTCTGGAGCGAAGTTCACACTGCCTGGGCCTGCCTGGATGAAGTCTCTATTTTTAGAGTAAAGATGCTATTCCTGGAGAGGAGCTGCTGCTGGCAAAGTAGGACAGAGAGGGCAGGGTCAGGTCTAAGAATAGGCCAGGGTCCCACGCTGGCTCAGAGGGGCAGCCTGGATGCAATGTGCCTCTGAGAGAGGAGGAGGAGGAAGAGGAGGAGGGGAAGGAAGCATGGGGCCAGAGGCCATGCTGAAGTGCTAATGTTCAAGCATCCATGAAGATAACCTTGTGACAAGAGCCAGACTTCTCCCAAAGGGAGCAAATAAATTCTTTTGAGGCTGTACTGTATGGTGGCTGGAATTTTATGCATTTCTCCAACAGGCTACATGTGGCTGCATGTTCACTCATATGTTTGATGTTTCATAGAAGCTGGATATGGAAGAGTTGTGTCATGAGCTCCAGATAATACAGGCTTCCTCTCTGCCTGAATTGCACTGTTCTGCAGGGCCTCCTGGCCCCCAGGTGAGTGATGCATGTGTAATGAAACCACATCACTCTCTCACTTGCACTAAAGTCCTTACAAAACTGTGAAATACGTGAAAACACTTTTTACCACCCAATAAGTATGCCAAGCTCTGGCTAAATTTCATTTTGATATGACTTTGCATAAATCATGTAGGCTTTTTACCCTGTGTTCTCATCCCTGCCTTACACACTTCATTCTGTTTCAAGTTCACTCTTTATTTTTGTGGAGTTTTACAGCAGGTAGCACCCATCAAAAATCACACATGCGTCATCCCTTCCTTCAGATGCTTCTTGTCAATTTTTTCTTTGCTTCAGACTCTGTTCTCTTTTTTTGTGAGGACAAGAGCCTGTGAAGTGGATGCACAAGGCAAAAAATGGACTGGAATGTTAGCAGAGTACATCCCTGAGAAGGCAAACATCTACAGTAAAATCAGGGACAAGGAGGGGCTTAGCAGGGCAGTGGGGTGGGATTCAGGAGGTGTAGGGTCTCCTAGCTTGATCTGCAACATTTCTGCCTCTGACTTGCTGGATAACCTCGGACCATTCTTTTTGAGCTCACACCTCATTTTCTACATTTCATTCTTTCAGCTAACTTCAGAGGAAGGTCAGAAATCTTAGAGCCACATAATAGTTTGAGTTGGAAGGGACTTTTAAAGGTCAACAAGTACAACATCCCTACAATGAACAGAGACAATGCAACTATACCAGGTTGCTCAGAATCCCGTCCAATCTGGCCCTCTTCTGAGGAAATGAGCCACCTCTAGAGGGAAGTTTTTTATGAACATCTCTGTGTTGTTAAGAGGATCATCCATTTGCCTTTCCATTCCAGTTCCCTCCAAAGAAAATTGAGAGTTTTCATGGAGAGACACATCCTGCTGGGGCACAGGCAGTCCCAATCTATGTGCTGTGCCTGGTGCCTTGGGACAGTGATCTTCCTCAAGCCCCCTTGGTGTCAGACACAGCTGAGAGCCTGTGACTGAGGCTTTGGCAGCACCCAAACACTATTTAAAAAGTAATGCAGCAAAAAGCTTATCTTTAATTATAAATAAGTCAGTACTGCAGGAGATAATTGGAGACTCCAGAAATTTCAAGGCGAAAGCCACAAAGTCCTTTTATAAAATCATAGAATGGTTTGGGTTGGAAGAGACCATCTAGTTCCAGCTCCCCATAAGCTTTGTCTTTATTGTTTTGCCATTTTTTCTTTGTTGAGATGCAGGGTGGGGAAGATTGATTTAGTTCATGAGACTGGAAAAGTGCGGTCAGAAGTGATGCCTAGTGTTTGCCTAGTTCTGTCTTGAGGAAAGTTTTTTCTGCATTATGAAACAGCCTTGCAGTGTGATTGGCCATGATCCAGAATTGCTGTTCATATTAAAAAAACACTTGTTATTTCGGTCTTTGCTAGACTGGCTTTAAAAAAATCCTCTTGATAGTCTCTCTGACTTAAATTGCAAGAAAGTAATTTTAATTCTATTGTTCTACAAAGTCCATTGCTATAAATAATATTAATCTTGCTACCAAATGACCTATGATGCCTCCAATAACATTTTTAAATAGAGCAGGCTGGCAGGTTTTATCATAACAGCAGACAGTAGGATGGGTATAACATGACTTTGGAATTTTTAATTACAAATTACAGGACTGTGCCTTGTACAGGGACAATGTTAGAACCAGCAGTCTTTTGGGAAATATTTTTGTGACGATGGCCACCTGCAAAGAAATGCTACCATGACAAAGACATCTAGTAATTACTTCTGAATTCTTCTGTAGCTTGCAGGGCTTTCAGACAGGTTGCAAAAGCTCATACGGTTGACTCATAGCTGAATTTTAATAAATGTTCATAAGAAGGAGAATTAGATTTGTAATTTGTATAACTTTGAGTGTAATTCCTCCCATGTGTATCCTAAGGTAAAAAGCAATAAATAAGATAAAATTTGGTTCTGACTCTAATAGGGTGCATTGATTTTCACCACTGAAAACCTAAAATAACTCTAATGACTAAAGTAGTTGGAGTAATTTGTGTCTGAGGCTAGATTTTGCTCCTATTCATGTACAATTCGACCACATTTTGGACAGTATAAGACGAGCAGTATCCAAACCTGGAGTAAACGATTTTTACAGTGAATCTAATGCTTCTCTGATGCACACACATGGGATTATTTTCCTTAGTCATTCAAAAGTAAAAGGTGATCCGTGAACCAAAGCCTTCTAGAAACAAATCTGTTTTCTGGCATTTTTTCTGAGAAAGGTATTCATGGTATCCCTGGATTAAAAAGTCTCCTGAAAGGAGAATCAGCCCTGTTTGACAGAGAGAAATATTTTCAGAATTCAGAAATAGTGTCAACCTTCTGTGTCCATCCCATCCTGCAGAGCCCATCACACATACTACGCTACTTCCCTAACCCCCCTTGGGCTGACCTCTTTTGCCAGCTGATGTGGTGTCTTCATGTCTGCTTGTTAATTCTTCAGGACTCTCATAACTTCTCATCTTTCGTTTGCCCCAGGCTTGTTTTTCTTGCAGGTTCTCCTCATTTATGAGATTCCCCTCCCCTTCCCATGTCACTCCAACTCTCCATCCTGCTATTCAGCAGTGGCACAGACCTGGTGTGTGGAGGCCACATTTAAACACAACACCCAACACCTCAGGTCCCAGGAGACACATACAGGGTCTAGGGCTGATGGAACACAAGCACCTCACTAATGCAGTTTAATAATAGAGTTTATGTTCTTCCCTAGGGTCCACAAGGAATTCCTGGTATAATGGGACCAAAAGGGGAGAAAGTAAGTGTCTATTGTTATGGAGTTTGATGTGGTTTTGAGGAGCAAAGAAGCAGGGGAGGGTGTTCACTTTTTTCTTTGTCTGTCTAGTGAATGGTGGGCCTTATGAATGGAAGATTTAGATTTAATTTGAATGTAAAGCTATTAAATATCTTGAAGCTATAATCAAAAACTTAGTGTTTCTGGGCTCATTTTCAGTCTTGAAGTATATTTTATGTCTTCTTTTGTGAGCTATGTTTAGGGTATGCTTTGAGAAAGCATCTCAGGTGCAAAACTCAGCAATCTCACTGACCCAAAGGCCTTTGAGCTCCCTGTCCCTCCTGGAGAACATGAGGAGCAGAGTTCTCCCATGCAGTGTGAATTGTATGGGACAGCTCAGGTATTAAAGCTGGCCTACATGTAAAGTTATGTTTTCAGATGTGCAAAGATTTGTTCCATAATGGTGCCTAAAGAGTCTTCCAGCTGAAGCTGAGCAGCTAATTGTGTGATTTGTTATACAAGGAGTTGACTGTAGATTTAGGGCTGGGAACACAGGAAAGACCAAGGAGCTCTGATACAGTAATTCTTCTCATTTTAGCTCTGTAAGCACCGTTTTGAGCATGAAGATATTCACAGTGTTTTGTTTAGTATAATTTGTTTTTTGGGGAGCGGGTTGTGGGTTTGCATGTTTGTTTGTTTTTAATAGAAATGCATTGATGCATTGATTTGAGAGCCACTGTGCTTCATGTGGTGACTGCAAGATTGACATATTCCTTTCTCTGGCAGGGGGAGATTGGCAGGCCTGGAAGAAAGGTATGAATAAAGGTGCTGTCTCAGAAACCCATCCACTATTTAACAGCAGGTGCCAGAGAGGGGTGCAGACAACAGTTCCACAAAATTTAGCTAATGTTGAAGTTTAGTTTGTTAGTGCTTCTCTCACTGGTACCCAGGGTGGATGGAAGGGATCTCTGGCTGCAGGGCTGGAAGCTGCCCCAGCTGGCTTGAATTTGACAAATTCCCTGAGTAAATGCACGGAGAGAAGCCAAAGAATGGGACATTACCTGAAGTATTGTGTGGACAATGGGAAGCAGATTATGTGAGTTATTATAAAAGATGTACCAGAAAAAACCCAAATCAAAATCAAACTTTTTACTCCTCCAAAGTCTAAACAAGGCTCAGCCAGATACCCTTAAAGAGGAACAACCATTAATAATTACCCTTCCAGAGCTCTGGCACCAATGCAATATGTTGACTACAATCCTATGCTTGGTGACATATGAGCCGTGATATATTGTCAAAAATATGTGCCCCTACATGTGATGAAACAGAATATGTTATCTCAGTCACTAAGTACATCCATTTAATGTAATTAACTTTAAAGAAGACAGAAATGCAGGATGAAATCAGAGATATGCAGGGGGTGGTCACTAACGAGGAAAATAAGTACCCTTCTAATAATATACCAAGGATTTTGACACCTTTCTAATAATATACCAAGGATTTTAACACCAGCTACCAATCAATAATTCAAATAAATATAAAACATATAAACAGAAGAGGTAATTTTCTTTTATCTATTTTCAAATGCCCTACAGTAAACAAAAATATTATTAATATAAATTCAGGAGTTCAAAACAACAATGTCTTCAAGAGAGTAACACACCAACCTACAAAAAAGTGCTTAACTTCAAACACAGTACATCAACACTTACTCTCCTGACAAATACAAGTAGTTTCTGAAAGAGAAGTCATTAAGGTTGGAAATAAAGATGTACAACTCTTGTTAAACGCTGTCTGGCCCATGAGAGTTCACTCTTGGCCCTGAACGTCATGATGACATTTCTGAGATCATATTGTCAGCAGTGTAATGCAGTGGAAGAGCATTAACCTGCAGCATTTTAGGAGATATTCAAATAGTGATTTACAAGCAGCAATTAAAACATAAATAACTGTATGTACATATGTAGCTATTGGTAGTCATATAGTGGTTAATAAAGAGCAATTATACCTAGCAATGTAGGAATGTTCAGAATAAGAACCATAGAAACAGGAATAGTTAGTTAAAGATTTGGTTCTGCTTTCAACATAAATTGGATTTGTATGAATATAAGCACACACAGGTGTTTTTATCCCCTGTCTGCCGTAGTGACCTGTGTAGGAATGGTGTTTTTATGAATCGTTGTAATCAATGTTTTCCGTTTAAGGGCAGACCAGGTCCCCCGGGTGTCCCTGGGATGCCAGGACCTGTAGGATGGCCTGGACCTGTGGGACCGAAGGTAAGACTAAAATCCACATGGAATAGACTGTTCAACATCATGATCTGAACAAAAGAGTTGTCTTGGGAAATCTCTAAACAGCTACTTGCAGGGGGCTGGAAATATGTAGCAGTACAAGGACACTCTGTGCTTGTCCCCCTTCTTACACTGCTCTGTAGAGTCGAGGGTTAGGTTACTCTACCTTCAGTCCAGACCCTGTAGCACTTCTTGCATGGATTAAACATGTCAAAGGGAAATTGAAAACTAATACAATGAAGACTCACTGATGTCTCACTGGTGTCTCACAATCACACAAATCAGTGTTTCTAAACTGATTGCCGTTGTTATGACTATTCTTTATGAGGATCCCTTTGCCTGAAGATGTACTGTGAGCTCATGTGATTGGAGGGACAATATTAGGCTGATATCAAGGGAAAGAGATGACAAACCATGATAATGGCTGGTCGCATCTTTGAAGTTCATTCCCATACAAACAAACGTTAATTCCTGTTCTTTTTATTAACCAACAGTGGGAGAAATGACAGGATGTGCTTTGCTACTGCAAAATAGCTGCTTTACCTGCAATTGTTATAAAAAACTCTTCAGGATAGTCCTTTAGTAAGCACTGGCTTATGCAAAAGGTATAACAGCTGTGGAGCTGTGGTTTATGGAGCTTCTACTGGGACTTTTGAGACAACTTGTTTTTCTCCAATCCAGGATGCATTAGGCTAAAGGACTGCACACAATGCCTACTAAACTGCTTTTTCCAATAAACCTTTGACTCTTCATTTGCTCTATGAAGGTTGATGCCCCCACCTTAGAGGATGTGATGCATTAGCTCTTGATGCTGCAAGAATAGTAGGAGACGACTTGTGAATTTAAGCCACATCTGGGAAGCAAACTTTCAAGATCTTTCCAGCCATGTTAGATAAAGAACATCATATTATAGTATGTGGGAATGCAGGCAAGCAGCAAGAGACTATGTGCTTAAAATAAATCAATGTTCACTTTGAACTGTGAGATGGGAAATGGATCCCCCCCACAAACACATTGTGTGCCATGATTTCCCACAGTAGGAGCAGAGAGGCTACAGGAAAGGTTCGATCGACTCCTTCCTTCATAGTCTTAGTGAAGGAATAGAGGAAAGCAGACAGAAAACTCATACACTTAGTCTTCTTCTTGCATAGGCGTTAGTTTTACTTATGTATTCTTCCTAATTTTGATTAATCTCCTTTGTCTCAGTCTCTTAGTCTAGATTAGTCTGTTACTGTGCTTTTTCATCACGGTCCTAACTCATATTATTCATCACAGACCTAACTCACGGTCCATCACATCCCTCATATTCAGAAGTAAAATTTTTTCCTACAATTTAACTACAAGTCCTTCTTGCTGTTTGATGATGATTCTTCTGCTTTTGTTGTCTCTTCTGATACTGGTCTCCTCTGTTCTTTAGGTAGGTTCACAGTTTCATTTCTTCTGGTCTTTATAAATTCCGTTTTCCTGCCTGTCAGTGAAGGCTCTATTTTAATACAGTGCAGAAGATCTCTGTGGTAATTTCAGTTGGTTGTGTCACTCCTTTCTCCCTGTCTCTGATCTTCACCAACTTAAAATATTCTTCTTCACCATAGATATTTGCTGCATCCCCATCTTGCTGTAAATCTCCAGTAAACTGCTGTTTCTGTTTTTTTAAACTCATATCCACCTCTGTGGATACTTGCCATTTCTTCATCTGGGTCTTCATGTCTTCTCTTACGTTGACACAGCCTTACTTCAGTCCCTATTTCTCCTACATCATTCCTTCAAGTCTTGTCTGAACTTCTGCAGGGGCAGGAGACAACAGGGACATCCTCTCAATTTCTGGGACAGTGAAAGCCAAAGGAGAGTAAGAGCCAAATGTATTCTGCTGGTAGCACTGCTGCATGTCTGGGCATCTACTCTCTATTTCATGCTAGATATAATTAATTGACACCAGCCAGAGAAGTGGTTGCAAAACTTTTTCATGATTTACTGGCTCCAAGTGACTGTTCAGCACATGATGCTTCAGAACTACAATAAAAGCAGTCACTGTGCCCCTACAAGCTGTGAAGCAGCAGCAAAATGCCTTTCTTTTCTGCAGCTCAGTGGAGGTGATGCTGGGTAGAGACAATGCACCTTCATGCAGAAAAGGATGCACTGATGAGGCTGGTTTGCTTGTATGTCCTTTAATAACATCTGGGAAAACTGAAACAGAAGTTACCCACACAAGAAAATTCAAATCGAAGAGTAAGGTAACATGTGAGGGCTCAGGCAGGATACAATTGCAACAGAAACCCTGTCCACAATGCTACACCAAGGTCAGGCTTAACTATTTGACATAAAACCTGAACCACTGAACTGTCAGACATTCAAATACGACCTCCTGGGAGAGCCGCATTCAATAACTCTCTTTATTGAACCCTTTAGGGTGAAAAGGGAGAGTTGGGTGTGATGGGATTGCCAGGTACAAGAGGACCAATGGGCTCCAAGGTTTGTTAACCAAACTGCATTTTCAGACATTGGTTTCTAATGTTCTGCTGATAGCTGCTTCCCTCATGAATTTTCTGGAAATCATTTATCAAGATACATGCTTCTAATACAGATAAAAAATATGCTGTACATCAAGCAAGGTTATGTTGTCTGTTTGGGCTTGGCTGCGTTTTTGGCTTTTGATAAAAATGCTTTGGTATAAATTTTTGTAATTTATTTTAAAAGCAAGCTCAGATATAATTGTATCCCACTGGAAAAATAGAGTTCTTAAGCATATATGCAGCATTAAATCATGTCTGCAATGCTTTCCACATGCCTCATAAGATTGTGGAGATCATTTTGGTCCCCTACTAGAACTAGGCATATGTACTGACATTTGAAATAAATTATGCAATTAGTTTATTCAAATAAAGGATTGGAAAGAGGAACTGAACACCTTTGATATTTTTATGTTTCTTCAAGAGAAACTGAGTTTTACGTTAATGATCACACTAGATTATTTAAGTATAACTAAAGTATGTTCCAGGGGGCAAAAAAACCAAAAACAAACAAATCAGAAGAGGAAGATTATTGTTCAAATTACTTTAGATTATTAATTGTGTTTTCTAATGCTTTATTTACTCTCAGTTACAATTTATTTCACTTGTTTCAATTTCAAAGCACAATCAAAGCTGCTGGCTTTAACTGGCTTTTTCATAATGGCTTTTGGGCTGAGCTGTTTCACCTTTAATTCGTATTTCATAGTTCTGTTTCAGTGCAATTTTAGGAGCTGTAAATATTCATTTGCCTTTATGTGTTGATGCAATTAATTATTTGTGCTTCGTTCTTTTTCTTCACTTCAAAGTTTGAAAGTCCGGCTTCTTGGGTGATCTTGAAAGCGAGAAGCATTAAAATATCTATCATTCCCTTTAGGGTTTTCCTGGAACTAGAGGAGAAAAGGTCAGTGTGACAACAGAATAATGTATAATTTAACATTTGGAAACACATTAAAAAAATGCAACTGTAGAAATGAGGTTGAATTTTGATGAAGTCTAAAAGTCCCACTGAGAAATGAAAACACATATTGAGAAGGAGCACAGCCTTGTGGCTTGGGCTGGGGTGCTGAAGAAGTGAGTTTTACACCCTGTATTCATGTGAACGAGTCACTACAGTGAAACTCACTACATGTTCCTCATCTGCAGCATGGGTAAAATAATCCTTAATTGTTGGTCTGGTTTAGTTAGGTGCCACATGCTTTGGCACTAAGACACTTTGTACTCTAGGATCTTTCAGTGGGACCTGAACTGCAGAAAGAAGCCAACTGGGAAAAAAAATCAAATTTGAAAATATTTTGTCCAGGAAAGCACATATTTAAAGTAATTATCTGGGGAGAATGAGACCCTTTTCGTACAGTCCTTAGCATCAATTCTGTTTTGATATCAGTAATGAAGAATATCCCTCACTCTGAAGATAACACAAACACATTGTATAGGAGAAATATTTTTTTTCTTCATGAAATGGTACTAATTAGGCTGTTTTTCTACTGTTATCTCTCTTCAGGGATCCAGAGGTGACAGAGGCGACAAAGGAATCAAAGGAGACCCGGTAATTTTCTTTTTCAGATGGCCGTGAATGTGCATCTGAGGATCTGATAGGAGGGGCATGGAGGAAAGGAGCCTGAAGGCACCTTCCAGGGAGGGCAGGAGTGGTGAGGGACAGCAGTGGTCCCATCTGCTGGGAGGGCAGCGGGCAGCTCCATGTCCCCGTGCCCCCAGCCCGGTGTGCAGGGGGTTGGTGAGCCACAGGAGGATTTCCCTGGAGGTCACCCTCCCAAAATGCTTTCAGCCGGTAATATGATAATACCGGGAGGGGAAGAGGGGGAGAGATTCGTGGCTTGGGAGTTCTTTCGACTAAGAAAGGAAAAGTAAACTGCTTTTGGTGCAAATGGAGAGATGCCATTCCCAGTGGCAGGCTTTGGGAGTTGTCCAGGTAGCAGAGCTGCCTGCAGACAAGAGAACAATCAGGATGATTTTGCCAGAGAAGCAGAAAGTGGCAGCAGAGGATCAGACAGAGGAGTAATGGCACCATACAAGGAGCTTTAAAGTTTTGCTTATAAATCTCCACCTACTGCATTACCTGAGTCAGTTGCAGGGGTTTTTAACTGATAGCCGCACATGACATTTTTTTTCCTTCCAAGGAAGGTCCTGCTTTGTCAAAGATTCCTACACATTTTCTGATTATTTTTCTCCTTTGACTCTGTAGGGAGAAATAGGCTTTCCTGGAATGCTAGGACAAAAAGTAAGTAGGCATGATATGTTGGGGAGCTGTGTTAAATGCTGAGACAGAGTCAATGAGTGGATTCAGGGATTTCTGAGATGGTGTAAGACATTAAAGATCTTCCTTGACTCAGGGACCAGCATTGCTGACTTGATCAAATTTTTTAGGCTTTTTAGTTTAAGAGAAAACTCAGATTAAGCTCTTTGGTGTAGTTTGATTGTTTCTTTATTCCTAAGCTTCCTCCTGTTTAACTGCCCGAATTGCTAAGGTTTTACTCACTTGAAACTAATAAATAGTTCCTTCTTGATACTCTGAAACAATGACACTACTGCATATAGCAGCGATAACCCTGAACAGTTTTTAAGTCATCGTTATTCTGTACCTGAAAAACAATGAAAATTCAGGTGCTGGCTTATGGAAAACCTAAAGGTGGATCATTTCATTACATAATCAAACCATGCCTCTGAAATTAGAAAAGGATTTAATATTTGCTTCTAGAGAGATTTGAAGAAGAGTGAATTCACCTTGCTTTCCCTAAGTATTTTCATCACATGTGCATCTTAACAGTAAAGCAAGATCTTGCAAAGGGATCAGAGAGCTTTCCCAGCCTTGACCTCTCCAAGTCTCTGAGTTTCTGATCTCATGTAGCCTCTTCCTTAGGAAAGGATTTTTCTGGGGTATGTGGGTAAATTGTATGAGCTTCTTTTTACTTTACATTTGTTTTAAGCTATTTTATTATAATTTTGGATTTCTAAGAATGAAACGGTCCCAGCATTATCTAGAGGAATCATGTGAATGAAAACCATGTGCATCTGTCTAGCTCGAGGCAGGTAAAACCATGTACTAACTCCTTCTTCCTTCCCTCTGCAACCACCAAGGGAGAGATGGGCCCCAAGGGACAGTCTGGAGTACCAGGACACAGAGGACCTATAGGAAGACCTGGAAAACGAGGCAAACAAGTAGGACCATGGTGTTTCCTCTTCCTCTGACTCATGGCATCTGTGTGATTGTGTGGTCTAAGCTCTTGCACCATGCACTGTGTTGCACAGGGAGTGGAGAGAAGCCCTAGAACACCTCCCAGGCATGCACAGGCTACACAGGAGTTAAAGCCTCAGCTTTAGGGCTGGAGTCTTGTCTGCAGCATTCAGCTGCCTGCCCAGGCAGCATGGGAAAAGTTGTCTTTATCCTGGATTGGTAATTAACTCATTTAACACATTTGGAGCAGATCTTGAAGGCTTCCTTAGAATCCTAAGCAACACAGAGCTATGGTCCCAGCCCCACCTGACAGCTGGAGAGCTCAAAATTATGCTAGCAGAGCTACATTTTCAGAGTTTCAGGTGAATTTTGTAAAGACTTGGAATTGTGTGTAAATTGGATACTGACTCCACCAATACAGCATTTCAGTGGTAGGGGCTTAGCTGTAAGTAATTATTAGCGGGAAGTAGTTTATTTGCGGTCTTGTCATACCCAGCATGGCAAGGGGAAGCATATCCTTGCTTCACTGTTGCTCTGATGAGAACAGGTAATATCTGAAGTGATAAAGTAGCCAATGTGGGAAAAAAGAAAAGTTGGGTGTTAGGGAGGAAGTAATAGATCCTCAAGGGAAGTATGAGCAACGTAAGTCTCCTAGATGACCCATAAGAAATTTTTTTTTTTGTCCTAAATTTGTCAGGTTTTAAAAGCTGGTGTGTGCTCTTTGCTGGTTTTGAGGGGATTGCTTTTTTCGGGTTTTTTTGGTTTTTTTTTTTTTTTTGCAAAACCTGTTCATCTGTCCTGCCTATGTGTTGTGGGATATCTTTCCACAGCATAAGACAAGAGAAGATGCAGTGCCTGCAGATCAACTTGAACACCGTGTACTCCTTATTTGACCTTAGACATTTTGTCATCTTACACGGTGGCTTAATAAAAAAGTGGTGACATAAGCATGTCATAATTTAAGACAACAATGAGTGTGACTAAAAGACCTATAGTCTGCCTCCAGATTGGTGTTTCCAGTCCCAAGGCTCAGTACACAAACACCTTTCTGGTGCCCTGGAAGCAATCTTAGCATTGATTCATCATGAAAAAGACTTTCCCTCTGTAACTGGTGAACCTGCTATTTCCTTTCTTCTTTTCTAATCCTTTGAAAAAACTGGGGAGTAGCATTTTGAGGCTCTGTGGGTCTGAGTGCTACCTTTAAGTGCTGTAGTTGCCAGGCTGTTTGTTCAGCTGAGAGGATAGTTTCCACCAGCATGAGGCCATTTCCTGTCTCTTGATCCAACTGACATGCCTAGATAAAAGCAGCTAAATTAAGCAGGTGTCACTTCCACTTCCATTTCGAGATATGTCTTGATTAGCTCACTGACTTCTTCACGTCTCCCTGCCTCTGGGACAGGCTCTTCCTGAAACGTGGCCAGGAGCTGGGAGTCACAAGTCACAGCCTTACACAGCTGACCGAGATAGAGCACCCAAAGCTTTATAACTTGGGAACTGACCCCAAGAAAACCCAAGTTTAGGGTTTCAGTCTTGAGAAGGAGGCATGACTTAGAGCTTTAGGTAATGCTAGTTTGGAAGAAAGGGCATGAACACAAATATTGCCAATGGGAAAAGCTTTTCCCAATCCTGTGTGCACATGTGAAAGATAAACAAGGCAAAAACATTGAACATCAAGCCTTGTCATTATTATTTAATCCATCAGTGCTAAGCAGGAGGGTATTAAGCAATCATCCCTCCAAGCAAGGGACACAGAAAATAGCTTGTTTTCAGTCAGTACGTGTCTGACTGGCACCACCTTGCCACTGTCAAATTGCTGTTGTGTGGAGGAAGATTTCCCATAGTCTTCTTTGGGGCTACAAAATCCTGGTCTGCTAGTTCTGTGTTGCATAATGTAAGAAGTAATTAGAGATCAGCATCACTGACATTCACATAAATCCTGAAATATTTTTATGGCTCAGAGCTTACCTAATAGGATTAAACAAAGCAAATATTCAATTAGTTCTTTATAGACCATGGCAAAATCAGCCTTCCTCTGCTGAAATGGTGCAAGTGACATTCAAACATATCCACGGGATGTAACATATTATATAACAACAATTGTTTCAGCATATATTAATATATATGCTTTGCTACTCTTAAATTAGACGTGCAACCATTCATTGTATGATTCTGAATGCACATTAACTTGGAATTACACCATCTTCAAGGAAATTTTTCATTTTTCATTAAAAGAAAGCTTACATAGCACACATAATTTTTATTATCCTAAATAATGTTTGCTGTTACAGAAAAATCAAGTCACATATTTAAACTTTAAGCTATGTAATACACTTCTGAAATATAAAGCTGAGAAATCCAAGCCTTGGAGAGTATATTAGCAGGAAGGTAAATATAGTTATTTTTAATAAGTGTCACAGTATTAAATTCAGGAGCAAAAAATGAGAAGGCGCCAAAAAGTTCTAGGTTGAAACTTCCAAGTGCCTTAGGGTATGGCTGCACAAACAAGCTCCCATGAGGCAAATTATGGCTGATTTTAGGGAATATTAGTTATTGTATGTTAACTGTGTGTAAGCCCTTCTCCCACAGGTAATTTTGCAGCCTTTACTACTGCTGCCAGAGGACACCATTTCTCAGCATGGTGCTGCTAAATATTAAGCTGCACTTGTGAGGCCGAGCCCTTGCTTGGCTTGTGATGATTTGTTATCACCCATGGTGAAAGTCAAGGAGATACAGGAATCCAGGCACCTCAAACATTCTGAAAATAGTGTGAGCATCAATGTCATTAGTGAGCTTCTGAAAGGCTGCACCCTAAGACTGGGAAATGTCTCTGTGGAAGCCCTTGACAACTCCTCAGTGATTTCCCCCTTTCTTTCTTGGTGACACTCACTTCTAGAGAGTTACAGGGGTTAAAAAGGCATCCTAAAAGAAAGGCTATCAAATGACTGAAGTCAGAGCAGGGTGATTCCTGACTCCTCACAGGGCAGGTCCCTATGACCATTCCCATGTGGGAGCAGAAGCCCTGCCTGGGCAAACCTTTCTGTCTCCAGAAAGGAGAGGAGAGCCTCTGTTCCCTGGGGTGGTGTCCATGAAGCTCATGTTTCTTCTGGCAAATGTCCTGGCTGGCTTAAATGGGAAACCAGTGCTGGCTGGAAGAGGTTGTTTGTTACTAATAGCTTAGACAAGAAATGGGTGTCACTTCTCTTCTAGGGCCTCAAGGGTGACATTGGACCGGCGGGTGTCATGGGCCCACCTGGAAGGCCTGGCCCTGTTGGCCAGCCGGGCCCCCCTGGACCGTCAGGACTAGGTGAGCCGAACATGGGGTGACCTCCCCAGGAGTGTCCCTGCTCCCCAGCCCTTCCTGAGCCGTCAGACACACACAGGCCCCTCTGCACAAAATGCTGCAGGGCTTTCTTTGCTTCTCCATCCATGGCAAGGAGAGGATTTCTCCTGGAGGCAGGTCATGTCATCCTTGTCCATTATAAGGACCTTACTTTAATGCCTGCTTTATGGCTTCTGGTGTTTCAGATAAAACCAAAACTAAATCCTATGTGGTCCCTGCAGGATTTTTGTAGATGGGAACGATGGAAAGCCATCTGGCAGCCTTGGAGTGACGAGGTAATCTCCATCATCAAAGGTCTGCCTCTCCAGATATCCTGCCTTACAGTGAAAAACTGTGATTTCTAATCAGCCAGAACATGTTCACCCTGTGCAGCTCTGCAAGAGAAAAATAGATGAGATTCAAGTTACAGTGTCACTAAGGAAAAAAGAGAAGAGAATGGAAAGGGATAGGAGTTGGAGGAAAAAAAGAGAAGTGGAAAAAACCTGTCTATACAATTAAATGATTGAGATCTATGCTCACTGCAATTGTGTGTGTTGTAGAAATTATAAGAAAAAACCCTGTAATAATATAATTGTACATCCTCAGAGCTGTGCATGCACATTAACTCTGGTCAGCTTCTGGGTCCAAACATGGACATGAAGGACAATACATAACCCACAATACACAATGTCCCCTTCCATTTTGCTTTCCCTTTTCCTTCCCTTGCTTGCATTAGCAGACACGAGGTCTCTTCTTGTGGTGGTGTGGAAATGGAATATCTGTAAAGCTGGGCACAGCTTCAGAATCTTCATATATCTCACGTCTCCCATTAAGAAGCGTCTGTGCTTGAGTAAATTAGCTGGAAGCTTTCAGGACACAGAATTTTCACCATGCTGATGGGAAAGCTGCCAGGACCTTGAAATTACTTTTTCAAGGCTTTATCCATCCACAGAAAGTTTATGTGTCAGGGTTATTAATCTTTTTCCTCTAGAATATAAATTCTGATCCTAAAAGACATTTCTGTAATGATGCAGCTGCTTGCAGTATGACCATATTGGCTTTTAATCTAAATCTGCAGAGCAGTGCATCCTTGCCAAAGTCTGAAAGTCAAAAAGCAGTATTTTCTAAATTAATGTTTAATTAAAACATTAAGAAGTTCCTGTATTTTAGTTGGGTTTTTGCTGTATAGAAACCTGTGAAACAGCATTGCTCAAGTGGTTGTACAGAGGCACAAATCCAATGTGTTGTGGACATATACAGAGACTGACTCTACAAAACTTGGTGCATAGGCACTGTAGAGTGATCTGTGTGTTCATCTCACCCTGAATTTCTGTAGCTTCATACAGGCTGACATTTATTCTAAGCAAATGGTCTCTCTCTTTCTCTGTAAAACTGGTAGAAAAATTCAGAAGGTGATCTGAAATAATATGACCGTGGTAAAAAAATGGCATCTTTCTCCTGAAGTAATGGAAATAGTGCCTCCCTTCGATTCCCAGTGGATTTGGTGGGAGCTGTGCCTATCTGAAAACTTGGGTAAATGCATATATCCACCTGACCTGTATTTTTCCCTACTAAGGCTGTGTGTGTATGGTGTGTAGTAACCTCATAACAAGGCAAGCTGTTACTCTGCTTCCTAGGGCAATTTGCAATAGGACCAAAAGGAGAAAGAGGACTTCCAGGGCCTCCAGGGAGATGTCTCTGCAGAACCCCACAGCATATGAGTAACCCATCATATGAGCAATCTTTATTTGGACACAGCTACCCAAAAGTTCCCGCGGTAAGCAGGTTTTCTGGGAGAGGATGTGAGCAGTTCTAAAGTGCTTTTATTATGAGAATTGTTGTACCCACTAATATTTCTTGTTTAATAGGAAAATATATAGGCAATGTGTAATTTCTAGTACCCAAAGCCTCTGAGATCCAGAGGTGCAAAAGAGTTCAGTCTCATAACTTGTTGTGTGATTGATATGCTGAAATGCAGCTGTTCCAAAACCTCAGTAAGGTAGCACATGTTTGGAAATATTTTTCAAACCTAAGGGTGCTCTCTTTCATCTACTACTGTACATATATGATCTGTCTTTTTTAAATTTCAGATTGGTCAGTAAAGTAAGCATACCTTTCTTGTTTGGGCCTTTTTTAAAACAGTGATTGCAGAATTGAATATTGGGATTAAGCATTTCACATATGCAATACAGCTTTCTCCCAAAGCACAGACCCTCAATAACAAGAGCTTCCACAAACTGAGAGAATCAGGTGTTTGGGCTCCAGTCTGCAGACATACACATTATACAGCTGATTTCCATCTCTAGCCTTGAAAGCATTTTTATGAGAAAATTGGACAAAATACTTTAAAGGACAAGGCATTGGTGAAATGTGGCCTAGCATTTTTCATCACTGATTTCTTTCGCCTTTATAACTACTGTTTATGTCCTTCTCCTTCTGCTGGGCCCTGCCTCATTATTATGTGCAGGGTAGCACTTAGAGATGAAGATGTTCCCTTGCTGCTGCGTGCCAGCAGAGCTCAGCCACTCCACCCCTGCAAGTGGAAATGGTGCCGTGTCTGGTTGTCTTTGAATAACAAAAAGAAGCAATTAGCTTTTTTAAAGCCCCACCTGTTCCACTGTCAGAAAGCTGTCTCAGTGTGAGGAAGGGACACACTCACAACACCATTAAACTGAGTCATTGAGCTCAGCCTTTTGCACAAGCGTGTTTCAAGTCTTGTCAGCTGTGCCAGCTGCTCGCTCATCCCTGGCTGTGTTGCATTAGAAAAAACCCTCCTGTTGTTTTAAAAACATAATGGTGAGAGATTAATGTGCTGAAATAACGGTGCATATCACACCACATTGCATGCAAAAAAATCATCATGTACTTTGCAGCCTGGAGAACTCATAGGAGAATCTTTAAGGTTTTCAATATAATGTATACATCTTATTACCCTCCTTCTCCATTAGGCATAGTTTCCTATCAGATCTTAAAAGATAGTAATGAGGGAGTAAATATCTAAAATAACATATACTATCACTATGAGCCCCAGGTGCCGTTTTGTTGCCAGGAATGTGAGATGGCAAAAAGACAAGGCTTAGCTCTGGAAATGAGGCACTTCCAGAGCAACATTCCCTGTTTTCCTGCCCGCCCCATTTGTTTTATTTCCTCCAGTGTAAAGAACACTTTAAATTAAACTAGAGCTTAAACATCTCTATTGTTTATTCTGTTCAGATCCCCATGTAGCAGCTTTGAAGCCTATCTTGGGCCACTTGAAAGCTCTTGTCAGGATTCTGTAGCTGCACATGGAAAAGATCCAGAGATGGAGCTCTGTGCCCTGGCCCTGCAGTTTGCCAAAGCAGCACATCCTCAGGGCCATCACCCATGCACCCAGCAGCTCCTCCAGAGGAGGGCAGAGGCTGGGAAACAAAGTGCTGTTTTTCTTAGAATCATTCAATTTTTAAATCTTGTGCAATTTTAAAGGTTGAGATCTGTAATGGTTTGAGACAGCACAGTTTTACTATTGATTTCAAGAGAAACTGGAGCTCTGGATCTGGGCCCTGAGCTTCTGAACGCAGTTACAGAATCAGTTCTATGCTGGCTTCCTATTTGTTTCTTCTTTTCATTCAAGCTGAAGGCATTTTTATTCAATGCTTCTTTAATGAAATTGGCCTTTGTCCAGGTTTATGGGAATGTTCTGCTATGTAAAATTTCAAGGTAACTTGTTTTTAAAAGAGCCAATTCTGTTTATGCTGGTGATAATCAGACTCAGACCTAAATCTATTTTGCCCAGAAGCACTCCATTTGCTTTTTCTTAATTTAAAAATGGCTTGAATCTTACAAAAATAAATTGATTAAGCTGCTGAAGGCAGAGATTATTTCCTAATGCCTTTTACATCCAATTCCAGTGACTGAGACATTAAAGAAATGGGTAAGAGAGCAGCTTGTTCTAATTTTTCTATTTTGAACTATATTTTTTCCGGTGTAATTGAAGACTTGGCTTTAGACCATAGTATATGCATATAAAGAAATATGCATTTTAGTGCCAGTTAAATCTAAAGAAAGCACAAAGAGGTAAAAGCTAAGTGAATGTTGTATTGAGCCATGCATTATTTATTTTGTAGCCACAAACATGCCTAAAAAATTATCGTCAATCCACGAATAGCACATACGCCCATTTGGATTTCAGCATCAAACCATTTGAGCATCAGAAAGTTCTTCTCAGCAGTGATTGTGGACCAGTATTTGTAGGATTTTTACTTGAGGATGTACATTTCAAAATAGGGGCCCAGGAAACACCATTCTTTCCATTGCTATAGGTTCTTACCTCTTCTCTTTCTGAAAACAACTGGAATATTTTCCTGTATAGTATTTACCTATTTGAAGGTACAAATGCCAAACTAGATTCTGTGATAATCCAAAGAGCTTCTTTAGAAGGTTACCTCTCACCTCTTTTTTCTGTGCCCCAGATTTTTGTGGTGAATAATCAAGAAGAATTGGACCGGTTAAACACTGAAAACGCATTAGCATTTAGAAGAGATCAGAGATCTTTGTATTTCAAGGATACCTTTGGATGGCTCCCAGTCCAGGTGAAAATATGACTGTGGTGTCAGAAAACCTGTGAGTGTATGTTTCATTTTGAAATACAGAACATACTTCTGTACTTAAGGTGTCATACTGAATCAGTTAAGCAAATGGGGGAAAGCTCATTTTTTAACACTGCCACAACTCTATATAATTCTGTGAATTTTGTTCACAGGAGTCTTAATTACTGAGGAATTAACTCAGCAGTGTTGCAGGTTTTGCTAACCTCCTTGCGAACCAATGGTGAACAAACTGGAGCAGAGTTCAGGGAATTATGGTGGTAAAAGAGTTTTTATTTAATACAAAATAAGGCAAAACTCACGAGGGTACAGAGTTGCAGAACTAAAACCCTGCAAACCAAGTTCACATATCTCCTTATTGCTTCAAGGAGCTAAGATGAGTCCTGCTGAAATTAGCAACAGGATCCTTCTCGTGTCTACTGGACTTTGGATCAGACTATGTATAAACTCTCTGACCAACAAATAACAAGACATAAAAACCTGTTTGTGGGACCTGTCCCCCAGAGCCCTTATCCTCTGCTTGCTATCCAGGCTGCTGCTGGTCTGGTTCAGTAACCACTGTGTGTTTGCCTGGCCAGCTCACCCCTTTGTACCCTGTGGATTACCGCTTCGAGGATGGGGGTACCTGTGGAGATGGCATCGTGCAGGATGGGGAGGAGTGCGACGACGGCAATGCAGTTGTGACTGATGACTGTATAAGTAAGTCACAGCACAGCAGGAGGGGTTTCTTCCTCCCAGGGAAGGTGCATTAGTTCTACCACAGGGTACACTGCTTGTGTGTAGGAGAGCTTGTGTGGTTTGTGGATCAAGGGCAGGTCTGGCGAAAGGGAGGTACGATGGCCTCAGGGTGAAAACTGAGGCTTCCATGCATGTGGATGGCACACACCAGCACAGGACAGAGATGACAACAGCACTTCTCTGCATCCTTGATGAATCAGAGACACCGCATTTTGGGGGCCATCCAGCAGCTGGTTTACACACACACCTTTCCTGGGGGCTGCCAGCTGTCTCTAAAAGATGTAGCACACCTTTGCAACGCAGCACAGCCCTCAGGATAGACACTGAAGCCCTTGGGATAGACACTGTTTCTTGTGACAACATAGATGCTAAATCCAGAAACACCACTTTGGATTTTGTTATTCACTTACATAGGGAAGGTGTTGGCCCACTACCTTCCCTATCAGGTTTACATAACATTTAATTAATGTCTACTCCATTTTCCTTCCATTTTGCTGGTTGTGGATAGCAAAGACCATGTAAGCATTTGAACAGCTGTGGTAGCCTTCACTTCCCCCTCTCAGTTACTTTTACATCTTGAATCCTTCCCTAGAGCACAGCCCTACACAATCTCCACATAGTAGGTTTGGTGCTCTGTTGTTCCCAGCAAAGCGATGCTTCTTCACATTTCAGAGCAGTATCACCCAACACTGAAAAATGCAATTTTTTGTTTATATATCACTCAATTTTTCAGCCTGACTTTGAGAATGGGGTGTATGCAGACATGCCCTATGCAAGTTTCTCCATCCACCTGTCCATCCCCACCCTTCCCCTTATGACTTAGAGTCCCAGCCAATCAATGTCAACAGTAAAGAGATTTCAAAGGGAATTCTGTCTCAACAGGTCTAGGGCGACATATAAATAAAAGCCCTGCTAAGCTTGCCTGACTGCAGAGTACTCTAGAGAGACACCAGGATCTCTCCTGTTTCCAGACATGACAAAACAATTAAATTAGAATTTGCAATCAGCTGTGGGGAACAGGCATGTGGCAAGATAGTGTTCATTAGTTCTAGCGCCTGCAAAATTGTGCACTCTGTGTCTGAGGGCACATTGTGTTACCTGTGCTATGCTTTGGGCAAAACCTCAATGGAGGCCTTGCAATACACAGATTTCTGACACTGATGTGACTCATCGTTGAGTTATTTGGAAATGAGCACACTGTCATCATTCTTATTCTGTAATTTAACCAAAAGGAAAGGGCTAACTGAATGTTAAATGGATTTTGTTGTAAAAAGGCTTGTTGGTCTTAGAAGCATCAATTTCTGACAAACACATCCTTGGGGCAATTAATTAATAATTCCTATTTGTAAATAACCCACTTTAGCCTCTTATAAACTCCCTGTTCCTGAGTGTCTGTTTAATCCTTTGCTTACACCAATAGATTCTCCCAGAAGACGTCAAAGGGATTTTAACTAAATGAATTTGTTCATGTTAGAAAGTCATTCTCAATATGCTAAAGATACCAAAATCAAAGTCCAATTGCTAGAATGGCAAACAAATCCACAAATTCCTGCAGCCTACATGTCAGTCACCATGAAAAAATGTGACAAATCTCACTCACGCTCAAGTCAGTAGGAGTCAACTGTGGGAAGAACATAGTTTTGGCAACCTTTATATATTTTATTTTTTATAGACAGGATGCATAATTCCGTTCATATGTGGAAACTCAAAGCAGACAAACATAGATATTGTGCAGAATTGGGTAAAGGTCTAGGCTGGGAATTTCAAACCAGTTAACCACCTAAGAGTACTTTTTTTGAGATTGTGACTTCCCCAAATAATTTATGTTAACTATATTTTCTATTTCCCTGAACTTGTTTTGATGATAATTATCTATGGCAATAATAAGTCTTGAATAAGTGCTATTGTAATTAGTGATTCTGTAGTAATTGTTTTTAGTATTTATCCATTCTTTCCCTTCATCACTGAAATTAGGCTTAAAAGGTACATTCTTTGTAGTGAAGAGTACTGCTCCTCCTAAGACGACCCTTACAGAATGCCTTCCCCAAAATATCTTGTTTTATACTTAACCCTTAAAAAGCTACTTCCACTTACTTGACCTGTTTCTTTTACCTGTGAAGTGCCTTGAAGGTATTTATTTCTTTTCTTAACTAGGGTGCCGCCGTGCTTACTGTGGAGATGGTTACAAGCACGAGGGGGTTGAAGACTGCGATGGGATGGATTTTGGATATTTGACATGTAGAACATACCTTCCTGGGTATGTAAGAGGAAGTCTTCACTTTGGTTTGGTTTGGGTTTTTTTTGGGTTTTTTTTTTTGTTTGTTTGTTTGTTTTGTTTTGTTTTGTTTCTTTGTTTATGGAAGGGGGTTTCGTATTTTTCCTTTCTTTTTTCTCTTTTCCAGCTTTAAAACAGAGGAGTTTCACACACTTAAACCTTATTCCTCTGGGACCACTGCAAGTAGCAGGGAAGAAAAATATCAAATTATTTTGTATATCATTAAGGGTTAAATCTCATTTCACAGTAAGAAGTACATGCCTCTTACTGTACAAAATGAATGAAGGTTGCATAGACCTATGTTTGCCCATTTCTTGCCAAGGTTTCCTTATCTGGTCACATTAATGTCCAGGCATAACATAAGAACAGTATGAAAAATAATCACACTGAAGGAAAAAAAACCACACAACATCCAAACCACAGGCTTGTACCGACTTCTTGCTGCCCTTCCCATTAATGGGTACTTTAGGGGTGTATTTGCTTCTGAATTAATCTGCCAGCTTTTCCAAGGTGCAGGAAATTCATTCACCAGCAGATGCAAAGTCCTTCATTTAAAACATCTGCTTACTGTTGACTTGTCTTCTCTGCCTTTGTTTAGGCAGCTTCCTCTGGTCAGCATTTTGCCTCCAACAGCAGCACCTCTATTAAGCTGTCAGGTATTGTTACTGGCTAACAGGAAACATTTAATTTGCAAATTAAATTACATGCAGAACCCTCATCATTCAGGGAACAATAATGTGCTAATTGACGGGAATAAGAAACCACAGGATGTCTTTGTAAATCTAGTGCTGTGCTAATCCTTCCACTGTAATTGTTGGAGCACTTTTGGTATAAGAGATTACTAAAATCCAGACCAGTCAGCCTAACAAAACTGAAACATTTTACAGAAACCTCATCTTCAGACAGTGTGGAGTTGTTCTCTACTGTGAAAACTATTCCCTTCTAAGAGTCTGAAATTTGGTGCCCAACATAGCACCATAAAAGCTTCAGGAAAACTTTATAAATTTCACTTTGCTTGTATATTCAAGTTGTGAAGAGCAACTGAGATCTTTTATTTTTGTGTGTAGTCTGCAAATTATCTACCAAACTAAAGAAAAAGCTGTGAATCATGAGAAAGTGGGCTGAGTATGTATGACACTCCCATGGGAGTTTTACCACGAAGTAACCTTTCCTTCAAGAGCTCTGCTGCAACTGATTTTCCCATTTTTCACTCTTTCCAGCCCACAGATCCCTCCTCCTGTTTCACACACCTTCTCTTCAGATTTTGTGTTAGTCTGAGAACGTGGGTTATCCTAGGATGTTGGTTTAAAACTGCTTAGTCTATAGCTTGATGTTGTGGATGGGTTATTCACTTAGATATTCCAGCAATAAAAACTTATTTAAATTCTTATTAACAATTCTGGTCAGGTCTTCCGTAGGTAGAGTCACTGCTCAGTTTAAGTCAGTAGAAAGAAAAAATCTCTGTTTTTTCTTATTTTGCAAGGATTCTTCAATTCACTCTTTTAAAAATTATTTCTAATATGGGAATGTGTCACTCTCATTATTCCAAGTACATGAAAAAGAAGTTGAAGGACAGGCACAGTCACGCCTGCTGAAACTATTGGGAGTAAATGGAAACACACTTAACTCAGAGCCTCAGATATTTTGTTCCACAGCTCCTGTGGGTGAGTGCCAGGGCCTTTTGCATCCACCCCCCATGAAATGCTCTAGTCCTGATGCCAACAGGGATTTTATTTTTTTCATTGATATTACTGGGAGTTAAGTCCTCACTCACAGTTTCCCCTGGACGCCTATTTTGCTGACAGAGGAGAACACAGTCGAGCACTGATGAAAATTGCCCTCATATTTTTTTTCCCATATGTTGCTGCATATGCGTATTCTGAGGTTCTTCACTCCTACGGAGAGTTGCATCCGGGAGCTGTGTAAGTGAACCATACCATGCTTTGAAACTGACATATTCTCTTATGTTCTAGGTCTTACGGAAAATTGCGCTGCACTTCTTACTGCTACATTGACTCCACACAGTGTCGATACTTCACATGAGGGGAGCAGAGGTGGGTAGCATCCCACAGGTAGCGGGTGCTAGGTGCTACACTATCACCTATCCAAGAAGGACTGGGACAAAAAAAGCCCCACCCACCTCTGGGAAAACAAACAAAGACACATCATGCTGCTGATGGCCATTCTGATTTTTTTTTTTTTAATATAAGTTTGTCAGATAGTGAAAAATAGGACCACTGCATCCTGTCTTAATAGAGAAATAAATGTCAAACAGTGTGTGCCAGTGAGACTTCTATGAGACTGCAGATGGCAGCTTGCTCTCCATCACAAAAGCAACATTAAACTGCTGGAAGCTGAGTTTCATTAACCAGGAATGTCATATAACAATTACCTCGACTTAGCACTGTTAAACCCAAATATAATCTCTTCGGGGCTTTTGTCTTTAACTCTTCTCTACATAAACACAAAGCATATCTTGGATGCAGTGTTTTGAGGGACTTTCTCTTTTATTACAATGTGAACTTAGCAAGTGTTGTATCCACAAGAAATGACTTCAGCAACTGTAAGGTTACCAATGCTCCTTCGTTAGTCAAAGGAGTTAAAGTTCTTTCAGAATCAGCAAATCAGTCAAATAAGCTGGTTATCATCACCTTCAGGCGAAGGCGTTGTCTTGTGTGTGTGCACTACAAGCAGGCACAAGAGACTAGCAAAACACACCACAAAAGGACAAACTGGACAAATAAACTGTGAAAGAGCCAAGAAGTTCTCTCCCAGGAGAAAATCAGACAAGGAGGGAAGATAAAGAAAGAACATATTTCTGTATTTTTCTCCTCTGTGCTGAGCTGGCTGGGCTCTGCCTGACCCCAAGAGGCTGGGACAATATCAGTTCCCTGCCTGAAATCACAGCCATGTACACATTATTTTCTCTCTGATGTCCACACTGGAAGGTCTTTGCATTTGCAACCCCTGTCCACCCAGCCATCATCACTCAATTCCCAGTGCTCCCTCCCCTTCTGCCACTGGCTGTTTCCAACACCGTGTGCCCAGTGTATGTGCTCACTTTTGTATCGCCGTAAATCAGACCGCGGAGTAGCGCGTTCATGGATACTCGCTCATGCAGTGCAATGTACACGTGGGTTTTTGGTTTTTGGAAAGGTCTCTCAACTGTATCAGCTCTGACTGGAGTCAAGGTAATGATACACTTATTTATTAGCAAGTAGTAAAGAGCAAATTTCACACGGAAAGCAAGTTAAATGTTACATGAAAAAGAGTCTATAACAGAAAAAAGAAACCAAAAATGTGCAGAATTCAGCACTAAAGCCTTCAAACTAGGCATTATTTTCATACAAGCCACTCTTTCCTGCTTTGTGGCAAATGTTGTACAGGACTGTGTGAAATATGTGAGTTATCTGTGCCAGTGACAGCACTGCAACAGCTGCACTGACACTGGCACTTCTGTAGAGGTTAAATAAAGGTGGATGTTGTGCCATAATGATATTTCATTAAAGCAATCAAGAAACAGATGCAACTTTTATCACTCACCTAGAAGACATTAACTATACATGTACAAAGTGATATTGGAATACGCCAATTACCAATGAAAAAAGAAAGAAAATTTGTGTACTCTTCAGGACTATCACTTACCTGGGCTATTTATGTTGCTATGAAGCCAAGCCACCAGCATTTGTAGCCCAGTTCAACAGCTTAATTTTTTTTTTTCCTTAACTGAGGTCTTAATAAAAGGTCCAGGAACCACTGGGACAAGAAAATTGCCACAAACTCTGGAAATGTGGGCACTAGCACAGCTGCTTTTTTAATTTCCTGTGCTAGTGCAAGCAGCAGGTTCCAGCGGCATCACACCATGAGGAGCCGCTTTTGGTTGCTGGGATGCTCCCAGAAGCACATCCTGCCGGCCATCCCTCCAGCCAAACCTCCAGCAGAATCTGCTGGTGTTACCATTCTGGGGTGGAGACACTCCGTCTGAACTACTCAGCTTCTCCAAGGAGTTAATCTCAACCCCCCAAAAGGCTGGAGTCTCTGAGAAGTTGGTAATTCCGGTACCTTTCCATTTTCAGTTGGATTGTTTTTCATTAAAAGCTCCTACCTCCAAAGGACATTGAAATAGCAAAGCTAAGAGCATGGATCATAGAATACGTAAAAAGGAGATGTGATTACCCAGGTAAAACTGGGTTTTACTGCTGCTCATGCTCAGAAAGGGGCCTATCAGCCTGGTCAGTCTGGGAACACTTGCACAGCATGGATTTTAAATGGAAAAAGCAATGTAAAATATAAGAAAACAAAAAAAAACGTTTCATACTATCATTACAGTCTTATTCCCCTCAGAAGATAAAGCATGAGAAAGACACCTGGGAGGATGTAAAGTATATACGATTAAAAATGCTGCAAAAGAAATCCTTTTCCCTCATTACTGGCATACCTGATTTGTCATCAGTTGGATATTCTTCACCTGGGTGATGCCTGGTCTGCTGCAAATTGTCTTCTCTCCTTCTCTGAGCTTGGGAACTTAAAACTTTGTGCCAAGACTGGTGCAAAAGTTAATTGGAATATTTCAGTTCATTGGACTTTTATATAAAGCATACACTTGTGGGAGAGTTTTCTAATGATTAGTACGCAACTCTAGGCAAGTACGAAGCATTATGCCATGCACTGTATTAATGTATACAAAAAAAATTTGGCTTGCACTTAATATATGATTAAATATATGTTATTGCCTATTGCGTATATTAGCAGCTCATGCCAATAAATCATGCTACCTTAGTTCCCCTACGTCCTTACTTTCACTTCTTTAATTTTGGGTTTAACAGCATGGTTTTTAAATATAATTACCTAGTTTAAGACGCTGGGGAGGGAAAAAACACCTCTTTTCCCATGCCTGCTGCCTCTCCCCGCCTGCTGCGGGATCCGGTTCTGTGTGGGCGCAGTGACATGCGCACAGCCTGGGAGTGTGACTGTACATCCCTGCTCCTGGGCTTGTCACTGCCTCATCCCCAGACTGACCCCTGCAACATGCCATGGGCAAAACAGGTCCACTTCCATAGATTTCTGATTGGAATCTGCACTGTATTTGTTTTTAATAAGGGTTTGGGCTGTGGTTTGGGGGTTATCTCCTCCTGCTGCCTAAAAAAGTATTTACTGCCTGCTTTGTAACTTTCTATCAGAGGCTGAGCTGATGATGGTTGTGAAATAGAAATCAACAGCCTCGGGTGCTGATGGACAATGGGAATGGTGATTTTGACACCTGGGATTTGGACACTCCTGGAAACTGGCACCCAGGCCAGAAGAGAGTCCTGCCTTGCAGTAGCAACCTGGGAGTCTATTGTCCCAAGGCTTCCTTGTATAACAGGGAGTTCCAGGGAAGGGCATCCTTGCGTCTCCCCAGGGGAAAAGGAAGTGTATTGACAGGCAGAGAATAAGTGAGTCTATTTTCCACCTGTTCTTTCTAAAAACTCAGCTTCTGTGACACTTACCTCTCTGGCACCCAAATGCCTACATAGTTTCTCCCTTCCCTTCAAAGTGTCCAAAATTGTAGCTGTCAAGGCTGTCTTTGCCCATAAATCTGACCGTGCACCTCATCCCCTTCTTTCTTTCTTCTTATTTCCTCTAAAGATACCAAATTTCATATCCTTTGTAGCTTCCTGAAAACTCTGCAATGCCTTTGCTGCTCTGCTGGGTTTCATCAGCTTCTCTTTCAGTCTCTCACATCATCCCTTTTCTAACATCTGTTTCTGGCAGCCCTGCCATATGTCACAGCGAAGCCCCTTGGTCATGCTTCCTACCTTCTAAAAATTGTAGGATGCATTTCCCACTTCAGCCCCATACATTTGTAGGAGAGAGGGGATTGGTGATTATCATTAAACTGCGGGTCTCCTAGAGCTGTCCTTGAGCACCAGCTGTTTATGAGGAACAGCAGTAATAAGTCCCCAGTTAGCTGCATTTGGGGACAATTCAATACACTTGGCTGCCACATACAATCAGGAGATGTATTTTAAAAAGATGACCAAAATAAACCCAAGAGAAGGAGATCAGTGCTGTGCTGTACTTCTTTGCTGATATTTATGTCTACCACACAAAATGCTGCAAGGAGATGTTTAGAGAGCTGTTGCAAAAATGACATTTTAATTCACAAAGGGTGAGGCAATGAGAGCACTTTCTAAAAGGCTTTCAAGTTCTTTCTCTGATAGCTTTTGCCTAAGGAGATGGATATGGCAAAGCAAGGGCCCCTTCCCTGGAAACCATGCCCTTGCAAGGAAAGCACACAATAAAGGGCTATTGAACTCTGCTACAGGCAGCATAAGGTACTGGCAAAAGGACAGACAACTGGTGAATGTAAAATTTAGATCAGGAATTTGGATCAGAGTAATTGATGCTTATTAATCTGCTAAGAGACCATACAACTTGTAGACCATTAGAGCATTGTCAGGCCTTAACCAAAGAGAGAAAATTAACAAAGCCTAAGCACCTAAGCAAATAAGCCATTTGTGTCTTTAATGAACATATGAAAAACCCCCACAATATTAATATGTCAAGTTATGTGCCCAGCAATGTGCTCTATGCAGAAAGCTGGTGTCACTCTAGGACCAAAACGGCCAGAGCAAAGCCTGGGCACATGCTTTCATTGCATCAGTAATTACTGGGGCATTAAGGAGGATGGCCCTGAACCAGCCCAGGCAGGGAAGGCTGTATTTGAAAGGATGGCCAGGCCAAATTATATTAAAGGAGTGTACTCCTGATGGAAATTACATTAGTGGCTACTTCCCTCCCTCCTTCCCTGACAAAATCTTGGCACTTAAAAGGCACTGAGTTATAGTCCTGGCCTTTTACAGCATTTAATTCACTCTGACAGTTTCCCCAAGCATGTGAGGGAGGGTCCAGTTTGGATGCATAACCTTCTCCAGTGACAGAGAAAAGGGTTTAAACAGACATATTTTGCTGCAGCCTTCCCACACATTACTGAGTAAGTGGCCCTCCTGCGTGGAGTGCTGCTCAGGATTTTCTTTGGAAAGGAGTGGGAAGGAGAATGATGGAGCTGAGCCCCTCAAAGCCACGGATAGCAAAGCCAAGGGATGCAGCAGGGCATTGCATGGAGTAGGAGCCACTCTGGCCAGTGTGGCTGGGGTGGGAAGGGGCCTCATGCTGCCACATGTGCACCAGAGCAGCTCATGTTCTTTAGGAAAAGCCCCAGGGCTAATGCTGCTGGTAGTATGTCCTGCAGGACACAGGGAAGGACAAAGCACTCCTTGAGCTGTTCTGCAGGTGCAGCTGGGAGCCTGCCTGGCTGGTCTGTGATAACATAAACACAGAGGTTCGGAATCTGAGTTAATGGCACAATAAATCAGCCAGGAGGAAGAGGAGGTAACATTAACCTACTCACACAGCAGCATGTTTAGTATATTTAGCAACTTGGCAACTGAACACCCTCTCTTAGCTGGTCTAAAGTGTCACCATTCATGAGGGAATAAACTGACATCAGCATTAAAGCCCAAGATAAGGTGTCTTTGACCCTTGTGCCAGGTGTGGAGGAAGCTTTCAGCTTTCAAGATTTCATCTTGAAGAGCAGTCAGAGCCCTGTCAGGGTCTGTAGCATCCTCTGTAGGGTAAACAGGGGAGTGGGTGTTGATGGTTATTCACTGTCACCCTCCTGGGAGGAAGAGACACCCAGTGGAATTTCCCACTGAGCCACCTCAGAGTGCTGACTTACCGTGGAAATGCAGGCATGTAACACTTAACTTCCCTTTGCCCTCCTAACCAGAACATCCCCAATTTGGTAAAGCAATGAGAGAACCACTTGAGAAACTCATCTGTTTCCCAAACCCTTTGTGGGATCCCAGAAACTCTTTAGTGACTTATTTTGTTTGGAAGGGAAGAGCTACCATTGCTCCCTGCCTTGCTCATTTCAATTAGCCCCATGAAACCCATCACTGGGAGAGGCTGTGCTGAGCCAGTCAGACATTTGGGGCAGGTTATGTTTGGTGCTTCCCATGCCTTCCTCTCAGAGGTTGTTTGATGGACAACTGGGGATATAGAGGAGCCTGGCAGCCCTGATGCTTCACAGCAATGTAAATTTCTTTTCCACATTTCCGCTGGGTTTGACATTTTACCTGCCTGGCATTACTACTGCTCTGAGGACAGGATGTGCCAAGAAAGAGAACATTGAGGACTGCTCAGGTTTTGAGTTGTTAGCAGATTTAAAGGGTAGGATGAGAGGTGAGAAACAGAATAATTCAGGCAACCGAACTGTACAGAGCTGGCTGGTTGAAATGTGTATATTATGGGCAAAGATCTACAGGGGGTTGTGAAATACAATGAAATGCTGGATTTGAACTGCGATGCCCCAATACGTTCAGAAAAACCATCATAAACCACGTGGTGGCTGAAGTGACAAGTTACTGTTTTGTGTCATTTGAGCAGAGGTTGGTTGTCAAACCAACCACAGCAGCAGCCCCAAAGCTGCTGGACCAGTGAGAAAAGCTGGCAATCTCACTGGTCTTGGTGGGTGCAGTGAAGGGCAGAGAGGCTCGCTCTGTGCCAGGACTTTTTGAGCAAGACAGTATCTGGTGTGAAAGGCTGCAGGATTACAGCTTCTAAATAAAGCTCTGAGAGCTGTACCTGTTGCTGCCTGGGGTCAGCAAGCTCTGCCTTATGCTGCCTGAGACTGAGCTGTTATGCTAACATAAGATGTCAAATATTCGTCCTCTGCTCCACACTGTCACAATATTTGATGAGCAATTATGTCCTGTAAGTTTGTCATGGAGTAACCACCTGGCAGGGATAATTAAACTGCCTATGGAATAAATAGTTTGACATCAGAGAGTTTGTGCTGGGTACGCAAAGAAGACAGCCCTAAGGACATGCAAATAATGTGTTTATTCCTCCTGCATTCAGCAATCAAGTATCTGTCAGGCCATTTGCAAGGGGACTGCCCCTGTATTTGGCAGCCCTGAGGATGGCGGAGCTCCAGCTGCAGGGTAAAGAGCGCTAAATCTTCCTGCCAAAGCCCCCAAAAGGCCGTGGGGGGGTTTCTGCATCATGGTGGGGGTGATGCTCTTTGTTTGCAACACTCACATCCACGTTTCCCAGAAGGGTGGTCTGCTTGGTGAGCACATCTATACGTGAAGGCTGATAACTTCTTAATTTCTGCTGTAACCATGGCAAATGAATTGCATCATGGTTTGGGAATGGAAGGAGTTCCCCCCACAACCTCAATACCTTTGGCTCAACTGGGGATGAGGGACACAGCTGTAATTTACAAATAGGTTATAAATATGTCTTACATTTATTTAGGGATATAAACAGAGCTTTCCAGACCCTGCCTTGGTTCCACTAAATTTTGAAGCCTGAAAGAAACTCCTTTAAGGCAAGACTCCCTCCTTCCCTCCCTATTTTTTTTTTTGTCTATTTCTGTTTTAACGGAAAGGTGATAGCAAATAGGTATTTATAGCTATTTTTTAAAAGTTCCATTGGTGTAGGAATATCCTGGTTTATATGTTCTTAGACATCTCCATCAATAGTAAAGAAAGGAGAGCTCCATTTGAGATGGTCAGTAGGCAAAAAAATATGTATGTGGACAGATAAATCCTGTCCCTGGATGGATAACAGCTACATACTCACAAGCTGGGAACATTGCCTGATGATATAGGGTTAAGAAAATGTAAATTAATATTTAATTACTTTATCCAAAGCGGAAGAGCTTGGACAGGAGGGAGTCCTATTTCAGAAGGAGCGTAGTCTGGATGTATGAACTCTCCACACAAGACTAACATAAGTAAATAAAGTGCTATATGAAGAAACTTCTGGGCAGGCTGACAAGAAGCATGTCCGAGTGCTTTGAAATAGCCCAGGGTTTTCCCCAGATTCTGCCCAGGGGCTGGTCTGAGCCCCAGGGGAGAGCAGCCTGCTCAAGCTGACTGATGAAGTGTGAGGTGGGGATAAGTAAGTGACTATTTATACTCTGAGAGTGCACTGTAGATGGAAGGTGACAGAATACAGACCCTTAAAAACTCGTGGGGAATGAAAGGGAATTTAGTAAGCTGGACTGAAGAAAATAAATAATGAAATGTCCTGGCATGGTTCACTGAGTGACTGGGACGTTCAGGACATCCTGACAAGGAGAGGAGCATGTGCAAGAAGGTTCCTGTGCTCGGGTGCACATCTGCTGAGGCAGAACTGTCAGTGCCTCACACGACGGCCAGGGACACAGAACAAAGCTGAGTGGGAGAGCAGGCCTCTTGCTCCTGGTGAGGGGTTTTTGGCAAGAAAGCCTCTCCCAGCTGCCCCAGGGCTCGTAGGGATGCAGGTTTCACAGACATCCACAGCACCCTGCTGAATGAACCCCGCCAGGTCCTGCTGACGGGGCAGAGCCGCTCGGCTGGTTTGGGAAGGCTGCGGCCGCTCCCTGTGTGCCACACGGAGCGCTGGGCTCGAGTCCCTGCGGCCACAGAGCCGCTGTGTCACGATCCGCTTATAGCAGGGTGTCGTGATGGTTCGTTAGCCGATCCCAAAGTGCAAAAGACAAACAGCAGGGGACTATCAGTATAATCACAATAGATGCACCTTTATTAAGGGCCAAAAAACAATAAATGCGATAGTGGGGTCAGAAAAGAAATAAAAAGGAGAGAGAGAGAGAGAGAGAAGGGGGGATGGGAATAGCTACCAACACAGGCGAGGTCCTCAGTGGTCCGGACGATGGGGATCCGTCTTGTTCTGTTGGGGAGAGTCTCCAAAGTCCTACCTAACCCAGGGGTCCAGTTATAGTCCACAGAGGGAAAGGGGGGAACATGCAGAACAATGAGAGTCTACTGAAATTGCTATGGGGGGAACAGGTGTATCTACAGAAAATCATCCAGGCTGAACAAACACAATGATGAGTAAGTCTATTGAAATTACTGGAGAAGAACAGGTCATGTCATTCCCCCCACCACTACTCTCTGTGGTAGGGGTCTCAGTCTCAGTCCTTGGGGAGAGGGTTCTTGATCTCCGTCTGTCACGGTGGTAAGGAGGCAGATGAGGGGTCTTCAGTGAGAGACCACCAGTCACCCCAACAGTTCATTTGGCTTAAAGGTGGAGAATGAAGCAGGAATTGCAGTAGGCCGCTCTGTGCTGGGTCCACGCTGGTTCTTCGCCAAGCCCTTGCCAAGTTCTTGCCGGGCCTCGTTCGGAACAGAACGTAACGGTACAGCGGCTGCACCTGCACTGTTGCCTTCTCCAAGCCGGAACTGCAGTGGGGGAAGGGAGTTCCTTCTCGTGGCAATGGGCAGGCAAATGAGTGAGGGTCTTCAGATTGCCCCTTACACGCTGTCACACCCGGGAGAGCGCGGGGCGGGCGAGGGCAGGCCGCGCAGCAGGGCTGGCACTGCCCAGCTCCTCCCGCCTGCTAAGCAAGGCAGCGATGGAAAGCCACAACCTACAGGGAACTATGTGAGGCACGTCGGGTCTCTGGAGACTACAGATGAGCTGGTAACGCCAGCAGTGGAAACAGATGCTAAACTGATTGGAAGTTATTTTGGCAGAAAGCCATAGCTGGAGCAGGAGCCCTGGTACAAACAAATTGATGCAAAATGCATTTCGGAATTTCAGATCTGTTTGATTTTGGGAAAACAGAGATCTGTTCTCTCTTTGGCATTGCTGTAGGGCTTTGCTCAGGCCACACACCAGTGCATCTTGCTGAAAGCAGTGATGTACAGGTAGAAAAAGCAGCCAAGTGCTGCTGGCTGGCACCAGCACCCACTGGGGAAGCAGCATCTTAGTGAAGCTCCTTGGCTGACAGCTGTGGAAGCTGCATCACCAATTTCAGCTCCTCCTGCTGCAGGCAGAACTCCTGCACTCATGGTGACACCGCCCTAGAGTAGTGGGTAAACAATGAAAGATCCTGGAAAAATTGTACAAGACCCTGCATACCGGGACACCAGCAGGGAAATACAGGCTGGTAAAAGGTGAAGGCTAGGGGAATGAAGATTAGGACAAAACAAACAAAAGCTGGAAAAGCCTTTTTCCTTAATCTCCAGACTTGGGGTTGAGCCTGTAGTGCCATCAGTGCAGCCGCTCTGAGAACCATCCCCTCACAGGGGCAGGGCAGGGAAACTGGAAGCTTTCTAAGGCTGATTTTTTCTTTTTTTTTTTTTTTTTTTGGCAACACACAAGAAACAAATCTAAAACCTGTGTTAGACACAGGAGAAGTGGAATATCTGTTCATTAAGAAATATATTTGGGTCAATGTATTGAAATACTAGGAAGAAACACATGCTGACATCTTGGAGAAAAGCATTCAAATGGACAGACAAGACACTTAACATGGCTGCACCAATGTCTGGTGTACTGCAGCACCTCCTGCAATTCCTGTTCTCAGTCCTCATATTGGTGCTTGATTCTTGCTCTACCCATTCTCAAATGATAAAACTTTTCATTTCATGGCTGAAATTCAGGGAACAACTTTGCATAAACATATTAAAGTGATGTTTAAAACCTGTACTCTGGGTTTTGCTGTAGTGCAGAACTATAGTCTCTTATTTTGCATTTCAATAGCTCTTTATTTCCTAGAGGTCAGCAAAACTGCATGCCAGCTCCATGCTGCCTGCAGAGGAGGCAGGGTTTCCAGCTGGGCTAAAAGGAAACCAGCCCACTGAACGCTGCACACTCTGCCTCGTTGCATTGGTCATAGCTTTGGTGCAGTGAGCTTGCACTGTCTTTCCCTGTTCAAATCAGAAAACATGCTTTTTATCCATACAGATGAACCTTAAGGAAAAAGAATATTTAAGGATATTTTGGTTATTACACAATCTAATGTGTCCTCTTTGACTTTCCCATTTTAACAGCAGCACCTGTGTGTTCCTACAAACCCTACATGCTCAGCACATCAATTTCTGATTTTCAATAATGGATTTAGATCCATGTCCTGCAGGGACAGGAATTTAGCAGCCAGCATCACATGCCCTTGACCTTTACTAACAAATATGGCAAACGGTCAAATCTGGGGCTCTTTCTGCAGCTCATGTGGGATCCTGTAATGGCAATAGATTAGCTCCTCTAATCAGCAGAAGTTGCAGTGAGGTGACAGTTGCTGGGGACGTATCTTTTTGTGCATGGGATCTCTACCAGAACACATCTGTGCAGTGCTGTTGGTCTGTGTTTGGCTGTTCAGGAGAATGAGACAGTTTGCAGAGGGGACTTGATCACTCATGCTCAGCCCCCACTGAAGCAAACTCCTGGCCTTTGCAAGGATGATGCTCTGGGGCCAACTGCAATTTAGAAGGGTTCAGAATCTCCTGTACGCCATGGGAGACAGCAGTTCTGGCTGAGCAGTGCTGCTGCAAGGGGATATGTGCAGTCCATCCCATCCCTGCCACAGGGCTGGTCAGGCACAGGCAAGGGCTCTTCTGCAGCTGAGAAAATGCCTCTGCCACAGCCCAGCTCTCTGCCTGGCTGTTGCCATTTAACAGAGGGTCTTCCCCTTGCTAGAGACACGACTGGGTATCACAGATCTGCTGTCAGGTCCACGCTGTCTTCAGATGGAGAAAGAAAAGGGAGAGGAACAGGATATGTTCCACCCACATTAAGAGGGTCAGTCCTTACCTGCATCTTGAGACGACCACACAGGAGTTGCTGAAGCCTTTGAAACCTCTATGGAAGAGATTCAAGTCCAAGGACAAACAATATATGTAATTTGAAAATACAAATTCCTCTCACACTGCTCAGCTGGGTTTTGTAACCACAACCTTCGCATATTTACATTGGCCAAGGACCCACAACTATTTGCCAGACACAGCTTTTATTCTCACAGTCTGAACAGGCTTCATGTGTGTTAACATTCTTCATACAAAGATACATACAGGCAGTTTCTGTCACCAGAAACATACTGGTTTCAACTGTTCACACAGTAACCATAACAAATGGAGTCCTGAAGAGCACTTTAGGCCCTAAATTGTAATAAAAGAAACAAAATCTGTGCAAGGAGAAGACAAGATTTAAAAACATGCTTATTTAAAATAAGTTTATTACAATGAAATAATATAAAAGTCTGTCAAAGTCTTAAAAATGCTCCAAAAGAAGAGACAGACACTGTATGATTTGAGAGATGATGCAGACTGGAAACTTCATAGTATTTCAGATTGAACTGCTTATGACAGCACAATTTGTGCAAAGTTTACACTGAGAGGTGATTTGGGCAGCACGAACAAGCCCTTAGAATTCAGTAATTTTAAAGTGTGAGGCAATATACCTTCGCTTTGTTTTCAAATCTATTCCAGTATGTATATATTTTAATATGCAAAGTAAGGCTTACATTAAACTTAGCTTGACATTGATAAAAATGTATGCCCAAAACTAGCCTGAGAAAAAGAAAACAGGAAAGGAAACCATAAAAGTAAGCTGCCTTGGTTTTCAGTTTAATTACTGCATTCTGGAATGCAATTTACTCATTTAGTTTCAAGTAGACATAGATCTCAAATTTTCAATGTGGCTTTAAATAAAGAAATTAATAACTTTTGGACTCCTTGAATGCTGAAATGCAAAAGAAAGTTGACATAGTGTTAAGAAGAAATAAGGAAATGAAAACAAGGAAATTTCATATTTAAAAAATCCAGCTTTAGCACATTCGAAGTATGTAGGGGAGAAATCTTACACCAAGAAAGGGGTATTAAAAATGACAATCTAAGACTGCATTTTGAAGAACTGCATGCCAGTGGGACGGTGCACGTGTGTGTAAGTGAAGCATACGCCTATGTCATACCTTCAAAGCAAGTGCTTAAATACTTGTGTCAACTGTGAGCAAGATCAGCTATGGCCTGGGTTTGCTCAGAGACAGTAAGTGCACTGTGACACCCCTCCTGCACCAGGGAGGTTTTATATTGCTTGGAGCAAGCAGAAGTTTGCAGGGTTTGTTCACCAGGGGGCTACAGAAGTACCAAGAAGGCATGAATTCAGTTATTTCCACACTGCTTTTTTTTTTTTTTGTTTTGCTATCTGTGCTATGCAGGCAAGAGAAGAGAAATAAATAAACTAAAACAACAAAACAAAAAAACCTTGTGCTTTCATTCCTATGAGGAAGAACACCCAAGTCTGAAATGTCCCAATTTACACTGCCTGCCAAAGAATTAATTTCTGAATATCTGAGTTTATATTTCCATACCTTATAAAACATCCTACTTTGCTATGACAGCAACAGCTTTCGTAGCAAAGCAGATAACAGTGGATAGAAAGGAAGGACCAGGTGGGGAAAAAGGTCAAGGCAGCCAGGTACGAACATGCTAGTGATCTTTCCTGCTATCTGAAAGACAGTTTAAGCTTCCCTAAAGGTTTTCACAAAAGCTGAAGTGACAACGAAAAGAAACGGCTAGAAGGTACAGCATATGGACATATGTAGTATTTTGTTCTATAATGGCCCAGACCCCTTTGCCAAAGCAGGTTGCAAATACCTGGGGCAGATTTTGGGCATACTTTTTATATGTCCAACCAGCTAAGCAACACTTTTCAAACTAGGAAAGATTTTAAAAGCAAACAGCTGTTAACTTAAATCCTGATGATGAAAAAGCTTGTAAGTGAAGGTACATGGCCCTTAACTTTAAATGCATCTATTAAAGGGAGATCCACAGCACAACAGTGTCAAGACGTTTCAATGACTGTTACGTTTACACTAAAGCACTTGAGAATGCAGTTCATTTTCCACAGTTGTAACATCACAGAACTTCAGTATGGAACTGAGTATGGTGTCTTTGAATAGTAGAGGGGACTCCAGAGCACAGCTTTTTTTAAAAATAAAAACCATAAAAAACCACAAAACAAATAAAATAAATAAAAGTATCTGATTGCTAAGCAGAACTCAACTGAAATTGAGAGTTCTGTTCTAATGCCAATGACATTTATATAACAAAGATGTGTTCATGATCTCTATTCAAATCTGCTGATTGCAATTATTCAGTACTAGACAGCACTTCTATCAGATTGCTTTGGGATTTACCATGTCTCAGCAAGGATGCACACTGTACAGACACTGCCTGTCTCATATGCTGTATCAGACTTCTACGCTTAGCTATGCTAACTTCACAAAAAGCAGCCTTTCTCCCACGCCTAGGGTAAGGCTGTGATTACTCTTATTTCACCTTGGGTAAGTAAAATCCCTGAGAATATGCAACTGTTAGACATTGAAGAAAACAGCCAAAAGCATTTCTAAAGGAAAGGGATGCAAAACTTCAGACTAGCACAACTTAAGAAACCAAAGCAGTTCATGTGAAGTATAGAGAGCCAAGGTGCTGTTATCTGAGAGTCATGTGGATCTCTATCAGTGTGCAGGCCAGTTATAAATGTCAGCCATTAAAAAAAAAACACAACAAAGAAAACAACCCTAACTAATCAACAAACCAAAGAGATGAAACAGAAAACACCGACCTTCTGTCCAATTCTAAATTTGAAGGCCAAAAATTAGTTGCTTGTTCTCTACAATTATTCTAATGCCATCCTCTCTGCTTGCCAAACTGACACCACAGAAAAAGATAGTGAATTATCTACCAGTGCATTTGCTTCCACTTGGTCATCTGGCCTACTACATCCTGAGAAGTGCAACTTGGAGTTCAGCTCTGCAACGTGCTGTATGGGTTTCTTTCTCAGTGGTGGTTTGACTGCAAAGATAGCATTCAGAAGTCTTAGAAGTGCTCAATGCCCTGCAAGAGCAGTGCATGGAGAAGTGCAAGTTTTGAAGGCAAGGAGACCTTGCTCAATCCATTCTCTGCAAGGCCCCTGTTTAACAACAAGCACAGGAGGCGTCTCCTGGAGCCACGCTCTCCTAAAAGCATTCTCAAGCACCAATTCCAGAGTTCAAAAAAATAACTTTACACAAAAGAGCAAGATGAGAAAGCCTGCCCTGAAGCAGGATGCCATGCCAATTAGAGAACATTTAATGTGGAACATTCTCCTTGCTTGTTGGATGACAGAAGAATGGTAGAACATAGTAACTGGAGCTAGTGGCCGAATGAAGCTGTTCTTTGCCTACAAAATAAAGCCTTCTGACTTTTTGAAACAAATTTTGCATCTGATGCACACCCAACAAACTAGTGGTTCTCCTGAAAATACTTCCAAATACTCCGAGCTGAATATACTTTCCTACTACTAGAAAAACTTAAGAACAAAAAGGAATTCAATTTTTTTTGTGATCTGACAGTTAATTTCTAGAGAAGAGGGATCTCTTCCTGGTCTTCCCATAACCTAGTTGGTATTCCGTGGAAATGTGGTCTCCATTATCTTTCCAGACCATTCAACAAACTGTTACAGTGAAGTTTCCTACAGAACAGCTGAAAACTGTGAGGAAACCACACAGGGTGGAAAGTTGGTTGTTTTCCTAAGGGGTGGTTTCTTTGGATTCATGCTTAGAAGCAGCAGACAACCGAATTCCAAAAGCTCTCAGTTTCATTTTTAACACTGTGAGTAGTGACATAATTAAACAGAGCTTTGGTCAAAAGTTTTGACTATGTACTCATACACAAACTTAAGAAAATCCACAAAACTAAAACCTGATTATTTCTGATCCCTCTTGAGTACCTAGGAACTACAGATGGGTAAAACCCAAAGAAGATGACAGAGCAAGAAGTCACACTATTTAAACAGTCTCTTGGGATTCTGGAGGTGTACCAGCTGACTGGAAGCTGGCAAGCATTGTCCTGATTTTCAAGAAGGGGAAGAAGGGCTCTGGAGATTACAGGCCTGGCAGTCTCACTTCAGTGCCAAGTACAATCATGGGAAGGACTATTCTGGGAGGTATTGAAAAACACATGAAAGATAATGCAGTCATTGGTCACAGCCAACACAGCTTCATGAGAGGAAGTCCTGATTGTCGAAACTGATTTCCTTCTGTGACAGGGTAACCTAGTTATCTAGGAAAGCCAGCTGATGTCATCTTTTTGGACTTCAGCAAAACTTTCAACACTTTCAACACTGTCTCTCACAGTATCCTTCTGGACAAGATGTCCAGCACACAGCTCAATAACCACGTTACATGATCGGTGAGCAACTGGCTCATGGGCTGGGCACAAATGGTTGTAGTGACTCATCAGGCTGATGTCCTCTCCCTAGTGGAGTTCCACATGGCCCCATCCTTGGCCCTGTGCTTTTCAACATCTTCATAAATGACTTGGACACAGGACTGGAAGAGATGCTATGTAAGTTTGCCAATAACACCAAATTGGGACGAGCTAAACTGAGATTCCCTTGAGAGCAGGGAGACCCTGCAGAGAGACTCTGACAAATTGGAGAAGGGCAATCACCAAACGCACGAAGTTTAGCAAGGGCAAGTGCCAGATTCTGCACCTGGGTCAGGATAGTCCTGGTTGTGTACATAGACAGGAATGAGATGCTAACAGACACATTTTTATCTGTATCACTAAAATGGGAAAAAGGGGAAATCTTTCTTAATTTTTAGTCACTTCTAAATAATTTCAAAATTCAAGATTTGTAATTGGTCCCATGTTTAATAGCTCCATCACAAATTTTAGATTCCCCTATACTTTACTCATTTCATGTCCACTTGCATGAAGTTTCTGCCCATAATGACAGTCTAGGAAGGATTTTAATGATATCTGCTTTTCAAATTGCTAGCTGTACCCAACTCAAAAGCAAGTATTACAGTTTTGCATGAATTTGATTCAAGAAACCCCTAAAACCTAAAAGGTTTTTATGGCAGGGAAGCCACAGCACATACTGGGAGCTGGTCAGGGAACACAAAATCCTGTTTCAAAGGCTAGACCTTGGGGCCACTCAGACCACCAGCCACATAGACCTGTGGTGAAAATCTCAGTAATATTTGGATTAAAATGTTTATTTAATTTAATAAATATTTATGTCATGCAAATATATTGTTTGCATTAAAGAGCTTCAACCCAAATTGAGGGACAAACTCACTGCATTATAAGCTGGTGTTTAGCTGTCCTTCTCTTCTGCTACCAGGGTAACAATAACGCTCACTATCCTCCTACACCAGGGAGTGGGCACAGGGAATGGGAAAGTCAGAGGCAGGTGCACCTGCCTGGGTGCCATGTTGGTGGCCCAACAGCTCAGCAGGTCTCTCCTCAGGTACAGCAGCAAAGGCCAAATGCTGCTCTGTTACTTTTATGAGGTGAAGAGAAGAGGAGGTGCACAGGCAGAAGAGAAACAGTCAAAAACATTCATCGCAGACATAGTAATGATCCAAAGTGAGACAGTACCTCTGCATTTAAATGCAACACAAGTGTAATGAAAAGATAAAAATCACATATACCCTTCTCCCAGAACACTCAACACCCTTCCCACCTGAAAAGATACAAAAAATGAACAGAAGTGATGTCCCAAAACCAAAATGGAAGAAATCTTTGTTAACAGACACAGTCCCTGAATTTTTAAGATGTGGTCTTGCTGTAGTTATACCACCTCATCTGACTCTAACCCATGTACTTCATAGAGAGTGTCCAAGATATTTAGCTGCTTTTCCATGGCTGGTAAGTAAATGTTGAGGTCTCTCTGCATTCCTTTGTAAAATGTTTCTTCCTGAGGATTGCACTCATCTACAGACAGAGCTGCCACAAAATCTTCATACGTTGGAGCTGCTCTTAAAGCTAACTGGGACAGGAAAAAAAGCTTTTAGATTTGCAACACATAATGGGAAAAGAAATACAACCAAAGCCATTAAAAACTTCTAAGACTTCCCTCTTTGCATTTAGACTGCATAGCTTCAATTTAATCACATGTACATGATTAAACTATGAGAATTTTAACTAGAAGGAAGGTTAACTTTATAGAACATTTATTTTTTATTATTTTTGTGTAGATCCCCAGTTAAAGATATCTTCAGAGATGCCAGCTTTTAGAAAGTGTTTGTGTATCATATTTTGTATAAATAAATTGAGCACATGAGGAATTAATTAAATACAACCCCCAAATAAAGTGTAGTTTGTTAGGGGAGCTCTCAACCCAGTGTTACACACTATCACCAGATTCTCAACATGCTCTTTAGAAAGCTCTCTCCAACAATTCTGCTTCTCTCAAAGTTATGATTGTCTGCATGAGGTTCTCCTTTTTCCTTCTGTAATTTCAGTGATAATTTTCCCTGACAGACACAAGGGGGAGCTGCCAGACTGGACGAAAAATTTCCTGTAGCCAATATATTCCACTTCCAACTCCCCACACACACTGCACTAACCTTGTCTGAATGTTCATCATATTCAAAGAGAGATCAATCTTCAAAAAAGCAACTTGAAAGCCTCTTTTTTCTTCATTTACTAGCCCTGAAAGACTGTGCTCAAAAGCACATAATTAAAAATTTGTTCATACAAGTGCAATCTGCCTGTTTCATCTCTAGATATCAGGCTCCACCCTGAAAGTCCAGTACTAAACACAGTGAAAGCCACAATTCTCACTCTGAAAATAAGGTGTGGCAAAGGAATCTATTCATTTTAATACTCAGAATTTTAACACAGTTTGTTAATTACACACAATATAAGATCACGTGAACAAGATCCCCAGCTCTATCAGCAGCCAAGATAAAGACTTACCGCGAAGACCCCGCGGACAACCCAACCATGGTGCTGCCGTAATGTCTTTCCATAAGCATTGTCTTAAAGGAAAAAAAAATAAAAAATCAAGAGATAGATGTACGGCAGTTTTAAGTTTGTATCACAAAGAGAACACAGAGCTTAGAAATGACTATTCAAGGGTATATTCTTGTCACTCAATGTAAATAATGGCTGTCTCTGAGTACCGAAGTTATGACTGAAAGGAGATGACAGATTTGGGATTTCTGCACTGGGGTCCCAGCTCTGCTGTCAAATCCCCTTCAACTCATCCACAGCAAGTAAGTGTTCTAACAGACAGGAAGGCTAATGTAAAGTCTAAGAAAATACTGTATAGAGTGAAATTCCAACAGTAAACCAAAGCTGCAGTGGTGGTACAGATATAGAAGAGCTTTTCAGGTGAATAAAGGGGACGAGAAAGTAGAAAAAACAGCAGCATGACTCTGCTGCAGACACAGAGCAATTCAAGCAGTTCAGTGCTGAAGCCTTCAGACTCAGAAGGTCAAATAAGTGCCTAATCACTTTCCACGGTGTTTAACACCCATATCTGGTAGCAATGTATTTACAGCCTCACTTCCAAGAGCTGCTACTGCAGTGTAGTAGTTCTTTTTACTAATCCTGTAAGGAAACTGCTTCACTGTGTAAAATAAGATAATATAAAAAGCTTTAAAAAAAGCTGGTTTGAAGTTGGTTTAAAGGATTATTACAACATTATACTGCATGCATATAGACTGGGTCTTGCCCAGGCGTAGCCAAGTCAAGAGTAAGGTGGGGGTTTGTATCTTGTTTTGTACTTGATGTGGCCAGTAGCCTGACAGAGAAAGTGTCAGAAATTGCGTACTGAAAATATCCTTCTTCTTTGTTACAACCTCCCTTCTAATTCATGCAGGCAATTCACAGCCAAATTGGCAAAGAGGTGATTTCAAAGAATGATGGCCAATCACACAAGGAATTAGAAAACTAACAAAACAGCAATTATACATTTGGGAGCGCTCCCACTGCAAACCAGTAGAGAAATCTGAGTGAGTCAAAGCATTTGACTGTCTCCTCTGCCAAAAGTATGCCAATTAAAGGAATCTTTATTTGCTAATGAATTGACATTTACCAGTTATCTAGTAACCCATCTCAAGGCAGCCATTTAAAAAAAATTCAATTTTCAAAAATGTTATGTCTTAGATATCACTTGCCTCATCAGCCACTGAAGAAAAGAAGACACAAGTTCTAAACACGGAGGAAAGTAGCCAAGTAAGTGAATTTAGAAGCACATGAAGAACGAAGCAATTGGCACTTACTCAGAGCTGTTTGGATATTCTTTTCCCCATTCTTCACTTCCGTCAAAAACCCTTTCAAGAACTTTAAACCTCTGCCAAGATGAATCCATAAAATAAAAAGAAACCATGTTTATAAGAAAGTAATCCAAAGTATAACAAAGCCCCCAAAGTTGCAATACAACTCCAAAGTGCAATAAAACTTGGTATTAAGGAGCCAATTTCAATTGAACAAAATTGCAGCCACCTCCTCCAGCCTCCCTCCAATTCCAAGGGAAAAACACTTTGCTAAATATTCCTGCTGCAGCTTGAAGTATCTGCTTGGTGCCCTAGCCAAGTAGGATCAGTCAGTCGTTACTGGAAAAAGTTTGCCTGCAATGTTTTTTTCAGGCCTTTTGGCAAAGTTGCAGTGATACAACCACAGAAAGCACATTAATCTTGAAGCTGGCCAGTTTGGATTGATGGAGCGTGTGGGAAGTAACCAGCCTGCCCTATGTACATAAGCCTGCACCGGTAAAAGGCCCCTCATTACACCAGTAGCTCACAGAGAAGGCAGCTACAAAGCCATTACCTTTTCAGCCATAGGAGAGCCTCTGTAGCAGAGTTTCTAACTTGTGCTACACCTGCGTTCACTTCATGGAGCACAATCTTCTGAAGGGTATCAAACTCTTCTTTGTTGGTTATAAATTTCTGGTTTATTTTCTGGAAAGAACATAATAGGCAAAGCTTTAGGTCTTTTAAGGCCCAACAAAGGCTTATAAATACCCCTCGTTTACCAGGACTCTTTCCTGTAAGAGATACTACAGATTCCCAAGGATGTCACACACTCCCCCTGCCATGGCATGGTCGCTCTGACATGCTGGACATGCTATCTCAGGGCACACCTCAGACATCTGGCTAACACAACCAAAATAAAGCATCTCAGTCAAAAATTTACATGGGACTTACGATTTCTATCCAACAAAATGCTTGAAGTTCCCATGACATTCTCCCCACAGGAGGAAAGGAGTTAATTCAAACTGCTCTTCAAACAAAGTCCCATTTGCCCAGAGCTTCAACTACAAGCAAAATTTATCTTCTGACCACTGCAAATTATTACTATTACACTTAGCAGTGCTCAGGGTGTCTATGGTTTCTATTTATTACCAAGTTTCTATACACAACTCCTCATACAAACAAAAGAGACAATATATAAGGGGCATACAAACAGATTTTTCTTCTACATTAAAGGAGCAGCTGCCTATCCCTTGACAATAAATATTCTATGTTTTAGGTTTTTAAATAGCATTCTTTTCTCTTGCTGTTTTCAGTTTTCCAGTGGCTACCTTTTATAAGATAAGCAACCAAACAAATCTGATTGTGTACAATGTTCCTTTAGCATACACTCAGAAGATACCTTTTGCTTTTGTTTTTCTTTTCTTGAAGGAAAATGTTACAAAAAGTTTTGCTATGAACACATTTGATCTCATAACTGGTATTTCAAAGGTTCTTGAAGGTACTTAAAGCTGGAAGAACTTCCAGAACAAGAACCAAGCCTGCATGGGCTGCCCCAGTCTGCTGAGAAACTGCTTCTTAAACTGCTTCTCAATCCTACTTGATTGAGCAAAGGGGTTTTTCCCTCATCCCCTCCATTTGTTTTACAGGTTAAAGTCAACATTGCTAACATCACGACTTATAACCTATACAACTCAGGATCAAAGTCATATTCATTAGGTGCAACAGATGTTTTACTTGGCAGTCAATCAAGTATTTTATAAGTTTGCACACAAGTGGATTTATTAAACACAGCATGTACTGTCAGAACAGAATTAGGGGCATTTCAGTGCTATAATCTGACAGATGGTAACATTATCAAATATTAAATAACCTTCCAGTATTGGCTCCCACCAGAAGCATTCTTGAGCACTAGCATCTAAAGTAGATATTTTGCCTAAAAAATGAAAATCAGTGCTAGAAATAAGTTGTTACCTTGATATTGCCTACAAAATCCATTTTAACTGGAGCAAAAACAGTTGGTCCCAGCTTGTCTAGGGAAAAAAAAGCCATATTTTAAAATTATGTCTTTTTCCAGTTCTCATGCTTTACTAAAAATAATTTCATTTACTCTTTTAACAATCCCTCTAAATGGCAGGAAAATACTAAATTAATGACAAACCAATGTTTTTCTCTGGAGTAGAACCAATTCATCCCAATTGATACATGTGTTAAAATACTCTGACCTATAGTACAGAAGATTTCAATGGGCTGCATGCTCACAGGGCCACCACATTCACTAGATGCAGGGGTCAAGCTGGTGGGATGCTGTGCTGGGTGAAGATCAAAGTCTTTGGAAGAATCAAATAGAGAGTACAGCTGGTGGTGTGCTGTACTAGACTGTAAAGCATCTATGCTGCTTTTTTGAGGGGGAGAAATCACTGCTCCATACAGACAGCCAAACAGCTTATATGTGGGTCCTATATAAATGAGAGTGGATCCTCTTTAAAGCAAAGGGGTCAGAAACATGTTCTGGTACTAGTCAAACTGATTCTGCTGGTACTGATTCTACTATATCACTTAAGTAAAGAAACAAATTTTCCAACCCAACTGCTTCACCTTTACTTGCTGCTAGCAGCAGTCAGGAATCAGAAGAAAAAAAGCTGCTTACCCAGAACAGGCACAATTGCGTAACATGACTCCAGGAACTCCTCTGTTGGTATGCCCTCTTCCTCCTGAAGCTCAATATCACTGAACCTGGTGTCCAGGACAAGCAGAAAATATTGTTACCATAACAATTCTTTTTATGCAACTTCCAAAAGCAAAATTAGACTTCCGGTCCAAGCCATTTGCATAGAGGTAAAATTTACAGACCTGAAACCATCAACATGGCTTTTGTTTTACTATGTTAAAGTAATTGACTGCAGGGAACACACATTGGGTGGTGTGCAAGCAAGGCCTGCAAGTACAAACAAGGGAAAACCTCCCACTTAACTTTGTACAACTAAATTTACAAAAGATACCTTCTTCCAATTACTGTGCTGTAGACAGTCTCGGCAAATAATCTCAGTAAATGCAGCTTTACAGACAGAAAATTCTTAAAAATAAGTCAATTTAAGGCTTAATATTAAGTTGCAGTAATCCTTTTAATTGAAATCTGTACTACCTATTGCTCATGACACTGAAAAAAGTAGGAGAATCATTTTCATTTCTTTCTTTCTCACACAGAGTCAATCCACTTGAAGAATTTGTTTCTGACTGCAGCAACTTGTGGGCACCACAGCCTTCTACAGCTTGCAGCTTGTCCTCTCCATTGTCTTTAATGCCTAACATTTATAGGAAACAAAAGAAAAACAAAACAAAAAAACCCAAAAAAAACCAAAACAAAACAGTTACATACACATATTATTCCTTTCCATCAAAATGCTTTTCTATTTGAAGGAAGGCACCTGGATACCTGGGTAATGCAAGTTTAAAAGCATCCCTGCCAGCACCACTACTCTCACTGTAGGTTTGGTAGGTGTTCAGACCACATCTCAATCAGTCCCCCCTCCCCCAGTTCTTCTAATCTGACAAACCAAGCACCAGGCTGCAGTACAGGTGAGCCCACACAACCTCAGCAAGGGCAGTCTTGTGAGAAAGAAGAGCACTGAAGAAGCAATTTGGTGCAGCAGGGAGCTGACTCATCTCATTGAAAGGAAGATTACTTATCACATGGTTGTAACTTTCCCAGTATTGTTGAAGTGCCACAGTGCATTTTCAAAAACAAAATAATAATAGCAACATGTTTACCCCTTCTGATAGGTAAGCAAACTGGCTGCTTAGATGGACACTTATATGGTATCAAAGGCTGCTATGTTCTCCCTGATTTCTATAAATATCTTCAAAGTTTCCCAGAAAAAGATCTAGGTACATCCTCCCCACTGTGGTCTATTTTATTTCTTCTTTGGGGCCAAGTACATCTGTTTCACACACAGCACAAGGAAGACAAAAGAAAGTAAAAATCTTTCATATACATCCCATACATGGTAAGACCTTCGACCTCATGGAAAGCTTCAGAGAACAAATAAAGAAGCAAAAATTATTCACAGCATCTGCATCATACAATCACAGCTACAGCACATCTTGCTGCCAGACTGTCAAACTACCATCCAGAATTTCCCAGGGAACCTGTCTTTCCAGGAAAGGAATACTTTCAAGTGTCAGTGAGGATTAGAGAGAGACCTGAAGTGGAACTGAACATCTGGCTGAAGGGATCAAGCTGCAAGCAACTCTTTAACTCCAGGTGACAACTGAAAGCAGGATTACAGCAGTGCCTATTAGCTGCAGAACCACTGAACAAACGTGGTGCTGGATGAAAAGAAAACCCCTCATACCCAGACCAGCCATTCTCTGGCCTCAGACATCACTGACATTCACAAGCAAAGCGTCTCTGTCAAGGAATGACAGAGATTTGAGTGATGCCACTGATCTGTCCTCCTCCAAGCCACACAGGCTGGGGAGTAGAGAAACAGCCCAGGTCTGCAGTGACACTGCAGGACTGCTATGCAAAAACCCTGTGTCGTCTGAAATTTCAAACTCAAACACTGTAAGCCCTAAATGAACAGAGAAATTTGCTATGGAACTTAAGTATTCAAGCACTTTCAAAGACTGACTGCTCTTAAAAAAGGGGAGAGGGAAGAAAAAGTATCTGAGACAAGGCAGAGCTCTTGGGGTCAGAGGGGACACCTAGCTACAGCCATCAGCAAGACAAAGCCCCTGGGCTGGCTGGGTCAGCCTATCCTATATGGACGGCCCTGCACTAACTCCACCCATATCCTAACTCCACCCCATATTGACAACAAAGCTCTGCAGCTCAAATATGTGTAGCCAACAGGGGGTAGCCTTTTCTCTTTCATGCACAAGAACCACAGTACATAAATGACACCAAAAACTTGAATTAGTTTGATGCCCTTGCTTTAGTGCCAACCCCAAAAATGGGAAAAACTCCAAAGACCCATAAAGGCAAAAAGACTACCAACATTAACTTGGACTTAAAAAATGCTGACTCACTGACTGCATATTTATGTTTTGGAATAACAGCCAGGCAGAGAAAGCCACTGTTCAAGAACAGTACAGTCCATTCAACAGGATATGCAAAAATCATGTTACATGAATAGTTATCCAAATTAAGTTCAGCAGCCCTTAGTAATACAACCACATTGGAGGGAATTTTATACTGAATTAGTTCAATAGTATTTCACTGAAGTCACACACAAATCTGACTTTCACACTATTGCTAAGATAAAGGAAGAAATAAGATGTTTTTTAGGATACCCTTAGATGCAGAAAAGGGTTAATTTTCTGTAAATATTTGTCAGAGCAATCAAGAGTGACTAAAAGTTCAAGCCCTCAGACATGCACACAAAGCTTCCACAGCTCTTCCTGATACTGCAGCCTTACATACTAGCAGGGAATAATGTGTCTGCCCACAGTGCATGGAGAACCCAAGCCCTGCCAGGCTTCAATCTGCACCTGGAGAGTCTCAACTTGTCCAAAAACAAATTTTTGATTTCCTTCTCCATTCAGTCCCAAGTTAGCCATCAACAAAGGCAGCAGGAGCTATGATGAGAAAACTTGCTAGAGGCAGTATCAGACTAAAATACTGATACTCCCTCTCCTAGGGGTCAGGGATCAGCAGTCTCACAGGGACCAGCAGTCTCACAGGGAGCCTACACCTTCCTTAATTTACACCTATAGAATAATCATTCTGGACAAAAGACTGTGCATATACTTACCTGCCAAATCCTTTGCTACATGATCTTCAACATAAACATCACCAGCCCCCTCATTTGTTTCCAAGTTTAAACATTCCAAACTTTTAATAACTGCTTGCTCTTGATGCTTAATTTCTCCTTTTACACAGCCATTTTCACAGGGGTTCAATTCCACCTGCCTGTAGAAAGGGAAAGAATTATACTTAGTGCATAAAGCATTGCTTGGTAAGCTTCCTCCTGTGAACACACAAATAACAAGAGAAGAATAGTTGACAGAAGTTATAGGCTGTCACAGGCTGCTCTGAGCAAAGAACTTGTCTAAATTAATACCAAGAATAAGGCAGCTTTTTGCAGCAAGCAAAGAGGGAGGATTAAAGACTAAACCTCAGCTTGCAGAGTTCAAGTATATTTACACTGATCTTGACTAAAAAGGTACATAATTAAAAAATACGATTACAGAAAAGAAAATTGCAGGCAGGTATTGTAACTTCTAGAATATCCCCTCATTTGTACTTTAAAATATACATCCTTGCCACCTACTCCAGGAATCAGTCTGCTCACCATCAATGATTTTTATGAGCTTATGGAGCGGAACCTAAAATGCAGGAAGGAGCACTGAGGTGGGACAGAGTTGGCTGTTGATTGAGCAGTAAGACAGCAAGTAGACTACGGAGAAAAATGAAAGGGAAAGAGTTGATATAGAAGAGATATGAAGTGGATGAGCCAGATCCCTTTGTTTCACCTGCTTCCCAGTAGGCAGCTCAGAGTGACACAATTCTGCCTGCATCCAGTAAGAATAGAGTTGCAGTAAGGAAAGAACAGACACTACCAAACACAGATCAGAAAGAGAGCGACAGCAAAGACTTCTGTTATACCTTTCTGTCGAGGTGTGACTGGACAAGACAGAGTGCTTTACCTGAAAGACATGGAGGGGGAGAATATTGTTTAAAGCAAGAAGACTGTATCATGCTTCTCAAACTTCACATTTTATTAAACATAAGTTGGAATCAGCAAAAAAAGCCTCCCTAATTCTCTGACCTAGAGGCAGTATAGAGACAAATATGAAAACGGTGCTACATTATTACACTATTACAATAGTCTAAAGAAAAAAAAGAAAAAAGACAGAAAATAAAATTTATTTCAGAAGCTAGTTAGCAAGTGTAAAGTGAGACAACACACAGCATACGGAGAAGAAAAAACCCAGTGAGCTTCCTTTGCAATGTTTTCTTTACTTAATGAAAAAGCTTTGAAAAAAATGAAGCTAGATATCAGATACGGTGAAGCAATCTCATTTCTCATATGCAGTCATGTATCTACCTTCCTACATAGATCTTAACTTCCTGTTTGCCAGAGATGCTCCTGTTTTCCATACATAGTTATGGATCCAGGAATCAACAAAGTGCCCTTCTCATTAGAAAGCTAAGCTCATCAGCATCCTCTGGCATATTAGCATATATCCAATACTGCTGTAGCTTAACAGAGTATTAATTGCTGTGAGCTCCCACATGCACAAACTTGCTGTAGAGACAAGGTCTTTTGAAACACCATTGTATGACTTTCAGGCCCTGAAAGTTAATGTTTAATAACTTTCACCTGTCATTAAAGGTTAAGAGATTGGTCACTGCTTACTGAAAAAATGGCCCTACCTCCCTTGCAAACCACAAGAAATAGCAGAGTATGTCCAGTGCAGGACCAGTAGCTATGATATGGGTAAAAAGGCACTCCTTACTTCTACAAATGCTACTTTTGACAAAAGAACCCACTAGCATCCCTGCTGATCCTGAGAGAAGAAGATACTGGCCATTACCTTGCTCATTCTGAGAACTGCTAAATTTGGGGATCCAGGAGGGGTCTGATGCAATAACTCAGAAGTGAAGGCAGTATTTGCAATCTGCATACATTCTTCAAGAGTCTTCAGGAAAGTGTCACAGGTTGATTTCAACAGAGCTCCCATATCAATCTCACTCTGTGGGAAGAAATCAATTGGAAGAAATGGACTCACCACAGAAGATCAGTTTGGAACAACTAATGTCTGCAAAGCCCACAGCTGCTACAGTTGTGATTTCTGGTTAACATGAATTAAAATTCAATGTGTCAGCTGCTCAGAGAACTGGCATCACATATTACTGTGCCTATGTCCCCTTGCAGTATTACCACTCTTTTCAGCCTCTCAGTACAAGCAGCTTAATACGCTTGTGTTTTGAAATCAATGCCTCTTAGTTATCTTATTGGTGTTAGAAGTGCATGAAATACTAAGCCTGAGCATATTCAACAACAGCATTTCAGGGAACACCACTTACAGGAGTTAGGAAAAGTAAACAAATTAAATTGATGCAGAATGATCTGCAGATGATAATTTCAAAAACCTCATGAACAAAAAATTATTGAAATGACAAAAATGCAGAATGAGGTATCACATTGCCTCTTCATCTCTACAAAGTGGGTTATTGTTGCTGAAATGCTTTTAGCAATAAATCTTTGCAGTTAAATGCCAGTAAGATCAGGGAAAGAGAGTCTTCCCCCTGTTGAGCAGGATATTAATGACTCAGGCAGAAAAATTGTGCTTTGTGCAAATTATCTTTTTATAAAAGATCTTTTGCTTTTTTTGATCCACTGTAAACACATGATCATCTACAGGGGTGTTACTGTCTAGATCATGGATATCAGATCTCATCTCACTACTTGCTAGCCCAACATAGGGCAAGTAATTTGCAACAATATAGTAATACTCCATTTAAACAAGAACTGTTGTGTGAGCACTTTATTTCCCTCAGGGTCTCTGCAGAAGGAGGGTGCAACATTAAGTAACTGGGAGTGAATACTACACTGGGTATCCAGAAAAGCTCATGTGCCCAAGATATTACACATGTGGGCTATAACAAAAATAGAACCGTACCTCTGGTTCTGACACACCAGAAATGCTGGCTTCCTTTGTTTTATGCACTTGCTGAACAAGGAGGTTACAGTACAGTCTAAGTTCAGACATTTTGGTCTTCAAGGCTTCTGTGTTTTCAGTGAACTCTGAAAGTTAAACAAAAGAAAAGTTAAATTTACTGTATCCAGTGTAAGGCAAGTACACAACGTTTGGTCTTAGCAGGCCTTTTAAATAGGAGAAAAGCCCTACATATAATATTTTTGTTTTCACGACGTAGTTTAAGCTGCAATCAGTAGCATTGTTTAGATAGGGTAGGTAGAAAACACGGGACATAAAAGATGCATTCTGTCGAACAGAAAGGGATTAATTTAATACAGATATCCTTGAATCATGGGATGGATGAGATTGAAGACACCTTTGGAGACCAGCTAGTCCTACTCCCCTGTTCAAGGAGAGTCAGAGCAAATTACTGAGGTCTAGTCCGGTTTTGAACAGTACCAAGGATGGAGACTACACAACCTCTTCTGTGCAGCCTTTCAGTGCTCCCTCATCTTCACAACATAACCATTTTTGCATATATTTCAATTGAGTAGTTTGTATCAAAATTCATGCATATTTTCTCTTGTTCAGTCAGGGAGAAGACCCTGGCTTAATCTTTTTATGCTCTCTCACTAGATATTTCCTTTAATTATCTTAGTGGCCCTTTGCTGGACTCACTCCAGTATGTTCATATGCTCCCTGTACTGAGAAACAGAGAGTGCAGAACTGAGAAGACTAATCCAGATAAGATTAACAGTAATTCTGAGATTTTTCAGAAGTAATGTTTTTGATATTTGAGTCCCTGAATTATAAAATAAATTGTCTGTTAGTAAGAATAACATGGTTTAGTTCTGCAAATACATCACTAGCTTTTCACCCTGTGCTACTATATGTCACTTTACAAAGCAGAACTTTGTTCTGCTTCTAGGCACTGCACATCAGATCCTTATCTGGGGAAGGACTCTATAGTAGCATCTTCTGCTCAGTTCTGACTGAGTTTGAACCAGTAGATGCAAAGGCTGGAGATAACACACATAGGGCTAAGAGGAGAAGCAAATCCTCACCTCAGGGAAAGGAAGTGCTTGCCACCCTCTGCATTTACTCAGGACAATTATAATGTGCTGTTTTCCCATCTTCTGTATACTCATTGTGCTGAGGTTATACAAGGTTAAGGCACGAGGCCTCACAATGTTCTGTGACTGATGCCACACTTGTAAGCAAGAGGGGTTTTCACTATGGGAAAAAGCAAGACTGCTGGTGAAAGCAAAGTGGTAAGTGAATTCATATTCATAGCCTGACCACGATCAGATTTAAGTTTCTAATACTAACAGATTTGGAACCCAGTGCAAATTAATTGCTGAGGCATTCTCAAAATGCAGAAGACAGCCCAATTAGAACATGGAAACATGTGAGGAACTCCAAAGCTGAAGAGACACTGGTGAGAGAGGCTGGGTCATCATATTTAGACAGCTGTACAAGGCAAGGGTCTTACATTCTTGTACAGTCTGCATCACAGTGACCCCTAGGCAGGGCCTGTTTACTCATTGTACTTACAGAACTAATCAGCACATAGTTTTCAAATTATTTTTATATAGTGTACTGTAAGAAAAAAAAAAAAAGTTACCAAATCCCTGCCCTGAGAATTAATACCTGAGATTTCTAGTTAATATTCCCACATGTTTTAGCTTTTAGCAGCACCAAAGACCTGAAGCACAGGCTGGACACTGAAGTTGTATGTACATGGACCAGTGAAAGCATGGGGAAATATAAAGCAAACATTATGTGCCAGCAAAAGTGTGTTCTTGCCTTTTTCCTTTTGTGTCCGGCTGTCAGTCAGACAGGCTTTGGCAGTTCCAAGTGCAACCAGCCACTTTTGCCTTTCAACTGCATTTCTTGCCTTCAGATAGAAGTACTGCTCCCCTGGGATTATCAGGTCCATTCGTGTGTTATCTGCAGGATGAACTGAAAGCAACATAGATTCAGACCAGCCCCCTGGCCCTTCCCAGCCCAACCAAACATCCCAACAGATGTGTTAGATGGAAGATCAAACAGTAATGAAAGTGGAGAAATCTCTGGTCCCAACTTCCCCCACTGCCATTTTATGACTTCTCTTCTGTTAGAGTTAGGACACACATGTCCAGCTATGAAAGACAGTTTTGTGATCAGTATAATCTGAGAGTCTTTATGGAAAGGGCATCCTTTTCTGGCAAGCTTCTCTTTCAAGCTTCCAGCTCTTAACTGAGCCTCAAAAATGTGGCAATATGACTGAGCAGACATAGTACTGAAGTTTATTATTCATGCTTCTAGCTTCAGCTCTGTGCTTACGAGGCAGCATCAGAAGCTGTGTGATGTTCCACCACAGCTCATGAAAAGCAGTGACCCACCTGCATGAAGATTACCCACGATATTAGAGACTTGCAGTTCTCTCAACATTTTCAAAATACTATGGTATAAAAACTTGCATGTACATCAAGTTACTGCAAATACACACCAGAGAAATCAAGCTGCCAAATAGCTCTTGTCACCTGAAATCTCATCTTGAATGTAACATTATTGGGCAAACTTAATGTAGCTGAGTGTTACTGTATCTTAGTTACCTTGAATTTCACAAACAGCCATTTGGATGCTTCCCTTACAACCCTTCCAAGCATCTTCCTGAGAGTCATAATAGGACAGGATGCCACCACAGAGAAGGAACCACCGAGGCTGCCAGCCTGAAAAATAAAACTGCATTTCTCAGTTACACCTCTCCCTGTAATTCCACCATCTGTCTCACTGGAGACTTGATGCAAATATGCCCCCAAAGATTCTCATTCCCCCTGGAAAACTAAACCCATTGAAGTATTAAGATTTGTGGACAGACTTGGATGTTCTACACCATAACCCCTGCTTTCTGACACCTACATGTCTGTTCTGCACACAGGTGGACCACAGCAGCATGTGCTTGAGATGCCATATGTCATTTTCAGTAGTTTTGCTAACACAGCATCACTGACTCACTGTCTCTTCCAAAACCACCTTCTCAGTTCAGCACCCCTCAATTTGTTCTACCACTCCTCAACCCACCTCTTCACTCTTCCCAAAAGCCACCCCAGCTGTCTTGCCTTACAAGTCTTCCTCCCTTGAAGGAAGGACTAGCCAGGTTATCTTGAAAAACAACGTGTAAGAATCTCTCAAAAATCAACAGACGAGCAGAGGCAGATCCGTTGATTTCTGAACATTCTGAATACCATCTTTCAGTGAAGCAGTTTTCAACAGCTCTTGAAACTCCTTGTGCTGCCCACTTAAAACATAGTTTTGAATTACTGACCTGCACTTCTGGATACTCTCCCAGAAAAAAACCAAAACAAGGGTAGACCCACACCAGTAGTTCTGGGTGTGCTTTTGCCCACCCTGCTGCCCAACTTTAGAAGTAAATCATGCTTTTTTTTCTACTTTTGGAATCACTACAGCAGTATAAAAAGATAAAACCAAACATACGACCTGACAGCGGCCATTTATGTCTAATTAAAAACGACAAGCTCCTTAACTTAATAAGAAATGAGGCAGCAACGTCACTGGAGGAAAGCAGCTTTCATTTACTGAGCTGCAACAGGCTTCCCTGGCCAGGTCCAGTGCATTGAGATTCTGACACTCCCACATTATGCCAGCCAACCATCTCTGGAAGAAACACTTGGACAAGAGCATGTGGGCCACATGGCTCTATTAGATATTTTGGCAGAGGGTCTTCAGTTCTGCTGTCCCCTGCAGCAGGGCTCTGCCAACCAGAACTGTGCTGCAGGAGCCCAGGCTGGGCTTGGACTGATATCACATTGGAGGATTGACAACTCCTTTCCAGCGAGAAACTGGTTCCTCAGACAAACTGCTGAAAGCAAGCACAACACGATTTAAGATTAGAAAGGCCTAAAGCCTTAGGCTAACAGCAGGAGTATGGTCTGGCTTGTCCCCCCTCCCCCCTGCCTTTTGTTTTTTTAAATCAATACCACTGCATTCAGTCCAACCCAGTTTATAGATTGCTGAACCCTTTGTGGTGGCTGGAAAACAAATTAAACATAAATAGTATTTCATTCCCTTCTAGATCTCTCCATTATTTCCCATAAGAATATAAAAATGTCTAAAATCCAAAGTACTCTCAACACTTCTTTACTTTATATGAAGAATAAAAAAATCACAAGAATGAGAAATAAAAAAAATTTTTAAATTAAAAATTAAAAAAAATAAATCAGCAAGACTGGTTTCTGTTTGTCTTGCCTCCAAAATAAAGCAACTATCCTGCAAGTCACTACTGATATGTGGGAACTCACAGAAAAAGGAAGTGATTGTTCAGCAGAGAGAAGCAGTTAATTGCTTCAGACACTCAATGGCACAGAACCAATTCTTTAAATAATGCACAGCGCCACAGTCAATACAAGCCTCTAATTCAGTCTGGTGCTCCTGCTGCTGCGCATGAATCATTTCAGCCATGGTCCTACAGCTTACAATTGCAGCTGATGCTCAACCAAATTGTGTCCCATCCATCAAAGGCTGCGCAATCAATTAGCCAACATACAAATCACTCTGCCTCCATCACTTTGGAGGCTGCTTAAAAATATGTTACGAATGAATATATTTTTTGAGACTTTTATTTGGTTGGTTATTTTGGTTCTGGGTCTTGGTGTTTTTTGTGGGGAACAGAGTAACTATCTGCATTCCTTTGCAGAAGTCAACTCTTCTTTAATTATTAGATACATATTAAAAAAAGATTGTGATAGACCATTTTGATCTAGGACAATATATATTTTAAGAACAGAATTGTTACACTAATAAAAGCACATTTTTGTAAAAGAAAAACAATTTAAAAAACCTCCCAGCAAGGTTCTGTCAGAAGATGCACTAACCACCTGGTACTCACTGACACTGAGTCAGCAGCCATGGGAAGGTTATCCTAAACAACCAGCTAAAAATAGCATGTGGCTGACAAATCATGGGCATTGCACAGGGATACAACCTTTAATTACAGGAGCTTCACTTTTGCAGACAAGTGAAGAATGGAGGAACAAAAAAAACCAAAACAAAAACCAAAGTAACAAAAAGATACTTAGGCACTTCCAATATCACAAATCTTGGGTTTACTCAGTGTTATTTGCCTCCTATAAATTTGTCATAGGAATATTGCAATTTTTGGAACTGAGCATTCAGATTTCACCTGATACGGAAAGGTAAAGCAGAACCTTTTAAGGTCTTACTGGTGCCAGCATTAACACAACTTTGAAGAAGAATTTAAGTCCATTATACTGGTGGTGCACAGGCAGGAAAAAATACAGCTCATACTTCCAACATCTCATTTTAGAGGCACAGTACAATTAACAATAAAAACTGACCTTGGTGGGAAAGGTATGTACGAAAAAATCCCCAATAAAGCACAAAGCACAATAAAAAGTGATTAATAGCTTAAGGTCCCAGCCATATAAGAGAGTGAAGATATTCCAGATGACTTCACAGGCACTGGTCAAAGTACATATTGCACTCCTGTGTGAAACCTACAGTTAGTGCCTGCAGTACCTGGAAGACCTGATATTGTCCACTACAAAAACAGATATTTAAGCAGTCTGTGCCTGCTAAGGATTCACTACTTCTCAAGAATTTTCTACAGAAATATCTGCCTACTTCCATCATTGCACTTAAGGAAATCTGGATGTAGCTATCACTGAGCAAACTTGACATTTCTTGATAACACAGTTGAAATTTGGATATAATTCAAACTTTAATGTTATACAACCCAGACTCCAGACAGCATTCCTTCCAAAGTGCCAAGCCTGAAGGAAAAAAAAAAAAAAACCAAAAACAAAACCAACACTATAAGACAGGTAGATCATGTCAGACATCTACAAAGCCATCTGGGAGAATTACATACTCAAGAATTCAAATTGATGACCTGGAAAACAAGCTGCAATTAAGAGACACCACTTCCACCAGCATTTCCAAAATGCATAAAACCCAGACATCCAGGATTTTATTATTGCTTGTTTTCCATGAGAATTATTTAACACTTGAGGCTAATTAATTTCTTAAGTGTCAGTGTAAGTTTCTGTAAAACTGTTTCAGTAGATAGTCCTTGGATTCTTTGACCCTAATCCAGACTTTAACTGCAGATAGGAGATAATTACGAACTTTCCATATTACACCACCTGCCTAATAGGAGGAGTTAAAGCCACCATCACCTCCCTACTGCTTATAACAAGGGCAAGATCGAAGACTTAAGTGCAGATGGCATAGCAGGACAGATATAGCAGGACAGATCACTGTTTTTCTGTGCAGGGTCACAAAAAAGTCCCAGCGTGGCTGCCCTGATAGTCAGAGCCATCTCACTGTGAGAATGAGCAATATCCATGCTTTCATCCCACCCTGAGCAAATGTAAACTGTGCCATGTGCTCACTGTCCCACCATCTCCAGGTTTATCTCCCAGGGGCAAAAGCACCACATCTTCTGCCCAGTGCTGTGTCAGCGACTGATAGCAGGACAAGAACTGCTGAAAACTCAGCTCTAGCGGGCAAAGACACTATCAGTCAACCAGGTTTCTAGTCAGAAAAAGCAATTAGCAAGAAAGGATCTTACACAGATCAAACTTCACACTTTTCCCCTATTTTCTCATTCAATGAACAGAAGTAAAAATTATCCTGACATAAGAATTTTTCACTCAAAACTGGCGCCTATTTTTTCTATACAGTCTCCTAAGGCTACCCAGTATTTTGGGAAGGGCAATCCCAGGACTGGAACACATTTTGCAGCCTTAATTCTATAGCAGAACAATCTGACAGGATAAAAATCCAGTATGCGTCCATGAGGGACAGCAGAAAGGCAGACAAGACTGTGTAACAATCTATGCTTCTTCTGTGAGCTATTATCCTGTCACATAGACAGCAGCTTCTGGAAATGCCCGTATTGCAATTTTACTCTGATTATGTGCATATCAACAGCAGGAATCAATACAAAAAGCCCCTAAAGGTAATGAAGATCAAAGATTTAGCACCTTAACAATAGTATCACTTTTTAAAGCACTTGCTCCAGGGACACTAGAGGTTCAAGTGAAGGAAGCAACAGCTGGAAAAGGCTTTAACACAATTACCTTCTCCCAAATGATTTTTCTTACAGGGATTCCATAAAGTCCGTTTTTGTTTCAATCACAAGTGTTAGGGCAACGTTAGCAGCATTGAAAAAGCATCCTGTCATCACAGGGCGACTGGGTTTGTTTGCAAACTATTTTATGGCCATGACCAGCCAAGGCACAGGGAGCACAATGTACTAGTCAGGCATTTTTGAAGGGGATGCAGTGAAAGGATGAAGGATTGTGGTGGAAGCAGAAGTTCAATAACACAGGCCCACTGCTCAGACACTAATTCAAGTAATACAAAGCTCCTGGGAGTTTTCCTCTTCTGTTTATACTTCCCAGCCCCAGCAAACAAGCTGCTGCTCTCTCTGACCCCTGGGGTGGTTATCAGGCCAGAGTAAGTTAACATAGTGAATTTATGTAAGCACACACAGATACCACATGATGTTATCTCTTCACCATCAGTCTACCACACCTCTGGTTTCTGTCCTACCCAGCCATTCCCTGTGATCACTTACTTCAGCGCAGAGGGACTGAATGCAGAGGCACTGGTACTGCAGCATACCTGGCAGGGAACGCTGCACCATGGAGGCTCTGCAGCACTGCTCTAACACTTACAGAGGAGAGAGGGGACACTGATTTCCATTCCTGCAGCCTCATCGAACTTTTTCAATTGTGAGCACATTACATAATTCTAAAAAGGTTAGATAAAAGCAAGATTGCTGCATGAAGAAATAGAAAGGGAAGAAAATCATGAGAAAGGTCAAATCACACAAAGACAATTAAGCAAAATCCAAAGAGAATTAACTAACAGTCCCTGAAGTATACTGCATGAAAAGTCTCATCCACCCAGAACTGGCTGAGAGTCAGGCATTCATCTAAACCAACACCTGGATCCTGAGAGCAGCCAAAGCCAGTAATAGAAGGCAGACCATTGCCCTGAAGGCAACAGAAACATCAGCTGTCTAGGTCCACCTCCAGGAAAACCAGACTTCTAATTTTATACAACCAGAACTTGGACTATACCCAGAGGCTAAAATGAAGGGGAAAATTATAAAAGGCTTTTTAGAACTAAATCTTTATCTAAGTGTGAAGTTTTTGATTAATTCCTCCATGTCTGGAAACAGAGGAGCTTATTTCCAGAGCTTGGTATCAGCTGGAATGATATGTGTCTCTCATCCTAAAAGGTCAGTTTTCTTAAACTCACAGAGGTTTTGCTCTAAAGCAATATCATGTGCATCCAGATCCAAGATACAAGAACTAATGCTTTTTCACATTTTCTTGAGCTCTACTTCCAAGTTTATTAAGGAATTCTAAATCATTAGAGACAAGAGCAATTTAAACTTTTATGTGAAAGCTGACATATACTGCTTAGTACCGGCTCTTGATATCTTGGGATAAACTGAAAAGAATCCAAGGCACAACAATAAACTGAGAGGGGATGATTACATACAGGTAAATGGGGAGAGCTAACTGAAGTATGTGGCATGATGCAGAGTCACTGGTGATGGCATGAAGGTGAGTCTATCATGCCTTGAGGAAGATGAATTACTTAGGGTTAGAATTGCTCAGCACAAACAAGGAAGTGAATATTTAAATATGAGAAAAAGCTTAGCTTTGTAGAGGAAAGTGATCAAAGTAATTTTATGGAGCAAGTAACAAATACCAGGCAAGCCAGTGGAATCAGTCATCATTTTTCATCTAATTATGAAGTTGCCTTTGAACCCCACAGCCAAGAGCTGATGCATACCACTTTTCCAGTTAGCAGCAATCCTGCCTGTGGCTAGCAATCCCAGGTAGGGTGTGTGTCTGCACTGAAGATCTGAACTGATTTTCAGCAGAAAGAAAAAAATCAACTTGGAAGTGCCAAGCTCTCACACACACTACTGAAGGGAGGTATTTCGGAACTCCATGCTGCCTCCCAGCAATATACTCGTTCTATAAACCTGATGAGAAAAAATAAATCATCAATGCCTTTTACAAGGCAAACTCCAAAGACTAAACCAATTTATTTTATTAATCAGAAGTTATGCTCAAAGAGCATGCATTACAGGTTAAGTTCAGAGAGTCCCACGGGAGGCAGTTTCCAAGCAGCAAAGAGCAGCCTTCACGTGCAGTTCAGCTCTGCTCTGTCCTTTATCCTGCCAGCAGCATTCCCCAGCTGGAGATCAGTCACGCTGTGACACTGCAGCCAGGATCTGCCTTTGATGCTGCCCACACCAGGATGGTTTGTGCTCTGCCAGGACTGCAGCCAGTGACTGAGGAGCTATAGGGAAGGCACACGGTGACACTTTTATCATTCCAACTGCTTACTACAGTAAGTGGTTCTGAAACAATAGTTACACAGCCATCCCCAGCCCCCACCACGCAAAGCTAACATCAGAGACTTTTGGCAAAGGATGAAATCTAGGAATTTTTTAAGATCATGTTACATGCTTTGACTATAAGCTTAGCTGAGGCCAACTTACATGCCTGCATGATTTAAGTCACCCTGCCCTGGATTTTGAGGATTAATAACTTGAAGTTTGCACATGCATTATAGATTTACACAAGAGAAAAAGTGCTGTCTCACTGTATATGATGATAATTCTGCTTCAAAGTTCCCTGCTCTCTTAAGGTTTTAACCAGTTTAGTGGGGCAAGCATAGACAAGATCAATTGAAAGACACACACCGCAAACACAAGATCCCAATGGATTTTCATAGGCTACAACTTTGTGAATGTTTTCTGATCCAAAGTTGCCACACTTCACTTAAACAAAAGTAACACACTGAGAAATCACTATCTGCATTAGGGGACAGAAAACCACTAAAAATCTCAGTTTTCTAAACGCAAGATATTTCCAAGTTAGCACTGGAAACCCTGCATATAGAAACCACAATGTGACTGCAGGATCAACACCAGAGGAAAAACCCCACCTCCACGCAGAAACCAGGTAATATTGACTTGAGTTATTCTAATCTATATAAAGCAAACAAGTGCATTTATTACAAACAAGATAATTTGTTTAAGCAGTAAGGCAAACTGATCTGCCTTTCAATTGGTGGCAATCATGGTATGCTTCCTTTGCCTTTTACCCACAGAAAACCAAAATTGTTTCCTATTTCTGAAACGTTCTTGCTGTCAATAACTATGTAATTTGCAACACAGATCTAGCTCCGAGCCCAAGAGCTGGGAGGAAATGGGTTGATGTGGACTTGACCTCTCATGATGGCAATGACATAAGACATTATGAAATCAAAATTCCCAGAAAAGACTCAATTACCAACAAACTCGCATCAGCTCCTCTTTCACAGCAAGAAGGAAAAGCAGTTCTTTTCTACAGTTTGATGCTTGCTCTTTTTTAAATGCCCTATCTCTTCTCTGACTGTGAGGGGTCCTCCTCATCCTGAAGTACATCAGCCTGTACATCAGCACAGGCACACATCGACACAGAGGGATAAAACACAATTTCCCTACTTTTTGCGTGCATCGTTTACACTGTACTGCACCCGATTCATCAACCTTGACCAACAGGAAAAGCATACTGGGAGCAAAATACTGGTAGAAATACTGTTCTGGATGACCTGTTGAACCTTCTTACCTCCCATAATCTCTGAAAGGAGATTTTCCTGTCTCTCACTCTCCAGCTCTTTGTTATTGCTACAATGAACACCACATTCCAGAATTAATTTTTTTTTTTTTTTGCATTTCTGCATAAATGTATAACTCAATGGCTTCAGGGCAGGAAGTCTTCATTTTATGGCAAAATAAAGCACTAGTATATACAGACAGCTTGCAGAACAGCAAATTTACTGTTCTCAAACACACCATGGGCCCTCTACAACCAAAGAAAAGGCACAGAGTGACCGTGACCACCACGCTTATTAGAAATCAAGTTTCAACCAAGAAATCAGAAGGATGCTTCAATCTTGACAGATTTTCTCTGTAATGACAGCAAAACCTCTCTTAGTTTTCAGCCAGTACAAATCTTACATATGCAAGGAAAAGTTTTCCTTCAGTCTGCATTCACTTGACTGAGGTTGGCAAAGCATCATCCTTCTTCATGAAGGGTCATTTGATTGGAATTGCTTATTCATGTGGCTAGCAAAAGAAAATTTAATTTTGATGAAAACAGAATACTTCTTAGTCTTCATCTTACCAACAAAACAGAAGACCAGCTGATCCTACCACAGGCACACTCAGGCACTAAAATGTCAAATGCCAGTCAGCTATCTACAGCATGCATTGCTTCCCACAGACACTCATTCCCAGGTCTCATGGCACTAAACCAAGCACAAGGGTTCCAGACACACCCCAGCATCTCAACAATGCAAAGAAAAACATATAAAACTTTTGATCAGCTGAACCAGAGGTGGTGCTAGTTTGAGGAAAGGACTAATATCACTACCACAGTTCTGCAATTCACATGAAAAAGGCAAGCATGACTGCTCCTACTGCCTCTTTATAATTCAAGAGCATTCACAAATAATTAACAACAAAAGAAAAAATCCATGTCTGTTCACTGAGACCTGACAAATTTTGATTCCCATCTCAGAACACCTATTGCCTAAAGGGGAAAAGTCACAGCAATCTTTTAGCACAGCAATAAATCCAGCCTCATGCACCACTGCTGCCCCCCGCCATCCCTACCACATGAATTCAACACTCGCTTGTGTTTCTGCTTTTTCTTTGTTTAATTTTGATTTCCTACACTTTCCCAGCTAGCCAGAGTGGTGCAGCTGTTCCAGCCTCTCGGGAAAAAGCAAGGCGGCAGCCCTTGTACATACAGCACCGAGCAACACTCGCACCTGGCAATGTCAAGGTGGTCGTGGTTACTTCTCTCTGACCTTCAAGTTTCCAAATCGTTCCTACAAACCAGAGAGGTTTGCACCTGCAAGACCCCATCCACAGCCCCAGATCACACGCCGCTGCCACACCTGACTCCACACCGGCAGTGGACATCCCATGGGAACACAGGGGGCTTCTGACCCCACCACCTTCAACCTCTGCTGAACAAACTCTGGCCACACACGGCTGCTTCCAACCTGCCATGGAAATCAAGCCTTCCGTGGCACGGGAACACCCGAAAAATTAAAATTTGGGCCTAGAGCTAGCCGGACAACCCCCCTCCACCTTTTTTCTTGTCTTTTTGGTTTTTTGCATGCCTTCTCATCCGAATCCCCCAAGTGAGACTGTACGGCAACACGTTTTTCTCCCAGCTCCGGGAATACCCCGAATCCCCGACTCGCCTCAATAAAAGTTTCACGGGGGTGTGTGGAGACCGGGGAAGTTCGCTGTCCGAGCTGTGACCCGCAGCATCCAAACTAGCCCAAACCCCGACCCAAGACGGGCACTGGCACCGGGATAAACGCCGGGCAGTGACAATAAGGCAGCGCCGGGGCTGCTGCCCTGCACGGCGGGGTCAAGGGGCAGCGCTGACCCGCACCCAGCAAGCACAGCGAATATATACATGTATGCACTTGTACAAATACATGTATGACAAGACGACGGCGACCGATCCGCAAAGGCTGAGCACTGGCAGGAACTCACCGCTCAGGTAGTTGGTCCACTTGTACAGGACCCCCTCCATGCCAGCCGGCCCCCGGCCCCATTCAGCGCGGCCGCCCCCCGGTGGGGTCACGCCGCCCGCCGCCGCCCGCGCTCCGCCGCGCCGCCGCCACACAGCGCCATCGCGGGGGGGCGCGCGCCCCGCCCGGCCCGCGCCGCGCCCGCCCCCCGCCGCCGCCGCCACGCTCCCAGCGCAGGCAGCGCCGCAGCCGCGCACTCGCGGCACGGCCTCGCAGCGCTACGTCAGCGCAACCCGCGCTGTGAATCGCCACCCGCGTGACAGGCGGGAGTGAGAGGCGGGCGAGGGGGGCAGGCGCGGAATGCCCAGCGCAGGTGGCCTCTCGCGGCCAATCGGAACGCGCCCTCGCTGCGGCCGCCGCCCAATCAACGGCCGGCAGCGGCTGGCTCCATTGTGCGCGCACTCCGCGGGGCTGCCCCGCTCGCCGGCGCTCCCGGAGCGCTCGGCCCGCCCACCCCCCCCTCGGCCGCTCGGGCCTGCCGATTGGATGGGCTGAGGGACGGACAGGGGCGCGCACCAATGGGAGACCGCTCCTCCTGAGCTCGCCCTGCGCGGAGCCAATCAGCGAGCGCGGTGCCGGTGCCGGGCCGTCGGGAGCCGGGGCTGGCGGCGGTGCGCGCCGCTGCCACGTCGGACGGGCCGGCCGGGCGCGGGATGGCGGCACCGTGAGGGGAGCGAGGCGGCGGCGATGGCGGCGGCGGCGGCGGTGCTGCTGCTGTGCTCCGCCCTGCTGTGCGCGGCGCTGGGCTGCGCGGGCGCGGCGCTGATCCCCCCCGCGGCCGACGTGAAGGTGGAGGTGCTGCACAAGCCTTTCCTCTGCCACAGGAGGACCAAGTGGGGGGACATGATGCTGGTTCACTACGAGGGCTACTTGGAGAGGGACGGCTCCATGTTTCACTCGACGTAAGTGAGCGGCGCGTCTTCTCCGAGCGAGCTGCTGGCTGAGCTTGAGTGGGGAAATACACGTGTGTGTATATATATACATATATATATATATAAATAGAATCATAGCATGCCTTGAATTGGAAGTGGCATTAAAGATTCCTTGGCCCTTTTAATAGATACAAGTTGCTCAGCAGCCCCACCTGACGCGCCTTTGAACGCTGCCCAGGTTGCTCAGAGCCGCATCCAGCCGCGCCTTGAACAGCTCTAGGAATGGGTTATCAACAACTTCCCCGAGCAGCCTCTTCTTGTGGCTTACCACCCTCACAGTAAAGAACTTCTTTCTAATATCTGATCTGAGCCTACTCTGAGTTTAAAGCCATCACTCCTTGTCCTGTCACTACATGCCCTTTTAAGTTGTCGTCATCTTTCTTGTAGGCTCCCTTGAGGTACTGGGTGCAATTAGGTCACCCTGGAACTTTCTTTATACCAGGCTGAACAATCCCAGTTCTTTCAGCCTTTCCTCATAGGAGAGGTGCTGCTCCATCCCTCCAACAATCTTGGTGAACCTTCTCTGGACTCGCTCCTTTATGTGTGTTTATTTATTTTAATATATATTATCTCTTCTGGTCGTGCTTTCCTGAATCCAGACCTCTCACAGGGGACCACAGTCCATCAGCAAATAGCTCTGTGAGGGGCATTTTGTCAGGAACAAGTGGTTTTTCGGTTGGTTGGATTTTTACTCCTCCTTCCCCAAACTCCCAAAACTTGTGTTTACTTGTTTGCAAGGAAACAAAAGCAATGCATTAATGCCTTTTTTGTTTTGGGATAAAAGAGCTTAAATAACACTGCATAAACTTGTCATTGGGGCCCCTCCCACTGCCACTGTTCTCAGAAAGTTTGGTGTGAAGCAGTGTGTCACAATGCTGTACAAGATGAACACCAACAGTAAGGCCAACCTCCTTTCCCAAGGTTATAAAATAAATCTTACACAGCATTTTTTTTCTGGTCAGTCTGTAGGAAGTAGAGCCATGTAGCGTTTTTTAAAAGATTTTATGCACGGAGCACCTATCCTGTGTGGGATGGCTGAGAGAACTGGCATTGTTCAGTCTGGAAAAGAAGAGGTTTTGAGGTGACCTAATTGTGTCTTTCCACTACCTGAAGAAAGATGGAGAGAGACTGTTTGCAAGGGTATGTAGTGACAAAACAAGGGTGAACGGCTTCAAACATAGAGAGAGCAGATTTAGATTGTTTTATTAGAAAGAATTTTTATTTACTCTGAGGATAGTGAGACACTGGAACAGGTTGCCCAGGGAAGTTGTTGACAGCCCATTCCTGGTGGTGTTCAAGGCCAGCTTGGATGGGGCTCTAAGAGCCTGGTCTAATTGAAGGTATCCCTGCTCATGGCACAGGAGGATTGGAATTGGATGGTCTTTAAGGTCCCTTCCAATCCAAACCATTCTGTGATTCTATGATTTAGGTGCAGGTTTTGGTATTTGATCTCAGCGGTTTAATAGGTCTTGTTCTATGCATAAATTTCTATTTGGTTTCTAAAGCAAACTATTAGTTAAAAAAAAAAGTTACATGTGTCCCTCCTGTAGAGGCAGCACAATCACAGCTTTTCATTATTCTTTACCTGCCCCCGACCAGACAAGTCAACATACCAGAGCCACGGAAATGCAAATAGGAGGAAGAGCCAGAAATTCGAGGGAGTCTGCTAAGAGCCTGCAACGACTTGCTAATGCTGGATGTCCTGTAAAACATCAACGAAGTGTTAATAGTGGTAGACAGCAAAATACTTAAGTCTCTGCAGGGTGCCTGAAGGCTATTTTTGCATATTAAAAAAAAAAAAAAAAAAGAAGACAGTTTTGCATGTTTATGCTCTTGCAGATGATTCAACTAAATTCTCACTAATTTTCTCTTGTAGTTAACCTGCCTCTTTAAAAGGACTTCTAGTGACACACTAAAGTTTTTGCTGCTAACTTCTGTAAGTGTTCTGTTTTCTTCCTAAACACCTCTCCTGCATGACTAGTAAATAGATCTTTCAAATTCCTTGTCTGTCAGTAGAATGAAAGTAGTCCGGGTTGTACCATCTGGTTAAATCAGAAAAGGTCTCCCAAATCTAAAGTTGAATGTTTTGCATGCATTTGTTTCTATTTTTTTCTAGATTGTTATGTAGTTGTTTTGTTGTTTTTTTCCCCTGAATGGCTTCTTTTGAAAGAGATGAGGCTGATTCTTCTAAGCATGTTAAAATGTATATTGCTAGGATGACCATGCTGATCTGTGATTGCAATTTAAGATGGCCTTGCCTGTAGATTTGTAAGAAAAATGCCCTTCTAGTCTGATCAGTTTCCAAGTGGAAGTAGGTGGTCAGGGAAATGAAGATTTGGCTTGGTTAGTGTTGTCATAAACACACAAGGTAAATGTTTTACTTCTTTCCACTTCCCAAGGAAGCTTATCATGCAAAGCATAAATTTTAAAGACTTTGAAAGTGTAGGTCTTTCATTTGAGGTGTCAAGGTGTTGAGTGGTGCTGTGCTTTTAACTACTTCTCTACATTATGAGCATATTCCATTGGCCCTTTGTGGAACTTGATGTTTAAATATGAAGTGTTTCGTTCCTTTCTTTTCCAGTCACAAGCATAACAATGGTCAACCTATGTGGTTTACACTTGGCATAAGGGAAGCTCTCAAAGGCTGGGACAGAGGGTTGAAGGACATGTGTGTGGGAGAGAAGCGGAAGCTGACTATTCCACCAGCCCTTGCTTATGGAAAAGAAGGGAAAGGTAAAACATGTGAAGCACTACCCTTGCTCTAATTGTTTCTAATCTCTATATTTTACTGTTATGCTTGGCCTAAGAGGTTAGCAAGCTTTCAAGCTTTCCAGGTTGAGTCCGTTAAAGAAGAAAAATTGAGGGAGTAAAGTGCTCTTACTCATAAATTTGTTTCCAGTAGTAATATCCATTAAGTGGCTGTGTTGTGAATGCAGGAAGAAAAAAAAAGCCAGAAACTGATGGTAGCTGCTGTGCTGTATGTTCTAAGTGTCTTTTCTGTTAGTGCTGTGTGCTCAACAGTGCCCTCCTTTCTCTCTCTTTTTTTTTTTTTTTTTTAGTTTGTTTTTTTCCCCCTTCTTTTACAGTCAAGTGGAGGTGGTTGCTTAGGTAACAGTTGGCTTTTTGGCTGTTGGATCTGTTTTTGTTGTAATAATGAATGTGCATGTGCAAGACTCATTCTTGCTTTCAGGTTTCTTTTAGAGCCCTAAGAAACTCCCTGTACTGCTGCCCAACCAGTTCTTAGATGATACAGTAAGGAGTCACTGTTTATTTCTCCATATAGGGACATTAATTCTTTTCCTCTTACAGCTATTTTCAGTTTGGGCAGTGGTCCCTGTTATCCACAGTAAGATGTGCATGGGCAGTCACATTGTCACCTACTGAAAATGCACTGACTGCTGTGCAGATAGATAGAAACATCTCAACCGACACTGCTGAGGGTGTTTGGAGTTTTTCCTTTCAAATATTTCCAGATTCCTTTTAACAGGAGGGCTAGATTTGGAATAGGCAGTTATGTGAGTAACAGCTTGAATGGTTCTATTTCTGCTTTATGGGATTTTTTTTTTAGTTAACTTTTTTTCAAGCAATTATTATGAATATTTATGTCATGACAAGAGTTGCAACAAATGACCTAGGATAGTGCAAGGTTCCAAAGCAGAAAGGATAAATATCTAGGAACATGCAGTTCATCCTGCTGATATTCTCTCCCATCACTGTGAGACTGTTTTGGGAAGGAGGACTGTATGCATGTCTGTGTCTTCTGGTAAGTAGGGCTGCACACAGGCTTAGGACTCCATATTACCTCATGCCAGTTACTATTCCTACCTACAGCAGACTTCATACCCTCCTTTATTAAATGTACTTGTTTAACACATATTTTTCTAGAAGCAGTGGCTTAGGGTTCAAGATGCAGTATTAGAAGTAGTCATGTTTCTAGTTAGAGAACAGGAACCTTGTGGTCCTCATTTAATTGTCTTTATGCAGGGCTTAGCTGTAAATTTTTCCACACAAAGATGTGAAATGCTTCAGTGCTCATGCAGTCATCACAGGCCTAATTGTTTGATTAATATGTAAAGCATCATAGTTATTCTTCAAAGACTTGCAACCCTCACCTCTGTGTTTAGTGCAAGAAGGTTAAACACTGCTAACTACTGTAAGAAATTACCTGCTTTAGGAAGACTTTGAAGTATTTGAGCATAATTATGTTGCTGTTTTCAAGTGATGCGCTTGAAGACAGAATTATTTAATTTTCTTCAAATGCACATAATTTCACTAGGTTCCCACCTCGGTTGCTGCCTGACTCATCATTTGAGTCAGATGCCTTTTTCTGGAAGACTCAAAGAAATCACCTGTCTTCCAAACCCTAAACAGGACACTGTGCCCTGTATTTCCAGAAGCTTCTGCACATTTATTGGTCCCAGAAATCTACAAGCCTGTTTGTTTCTGCAGCTCAGGGTGTATTTAACACCATAGTTCAAAGTGGTAGATGCGGATTATTTTTCTCTGTCTTCTCAAGGCACAGAAATACCTTTTGGGGTGCTGCCATCCAATATAGAGATATATTTGGTCCTATTCAATCTCTCTCTATATATAAAGGAGCAGAGTGATGTGCTAAAAGGTCTCTGACAGTAGCTTCAGCCATATCACATCTCTGTCAAAGCCAGTGCCTGATAAACTGAAATCCTTGAGGTGTGGTGACATGGGGGAGTGCTCTGTAGCACTACTAGGAAGTTACTAATCTGTTCACCTACATCAAAAAATGATGTTGTAGTAACACATGCCTTGCGATCAGGGTTGGGTACTCAGTTTCTGCTGTGTGTTTGGAAATAGCTCAGTGCTTTGTGCCTTGAGTCCAGAGACTGCTGTGGGAAACAAACATCATCCTTCTCTCTCTGCAAAAGAGTTTTTCCAGTGGCAAAACAGCAGATACAAGGTATCAGCTGGCAGTAGAGAGGAGTTTGGGGACTGATGGGACATCTGGAGGACTAAATTCTCCCTTCCTGCTGCCCTGTACATTAGTCTTGGCTGTAGCCTGTCTGACTGTACAGTCTCCTTTACTGTTTTCCAGTTTATCTGGCTCTGGCCATGAAAGAAGAAAGATTCAAGAACATTATTTGATAAACTTGTGATGGTAATTGCTGAATAAGAGCTTGCATCAACACCTACTAGTCTCCAACAAAATTAGTTGCATCTAAAGTTGCATTTATGCTGTAGGGGCTGCTCAAGAGTCCAGGCTACAGGCTGAGATGGTTGTGGTCATCACTTTTAACGATGCTTATCCTTACTAGTTCAAACTGCTTTGAAATGACTAGGCTTGCTGGAACATTGCTCTGACACAGGCGGCTTTTGTGAGGCATTGAATTTATAATTTGTTTTAACTTTTCTCCATTTTGGGCAGGAAAAATTCCACCTGAGAGCACATTGATTTTCAACATTGACCTTCTAGAAATTAGAAATGGACCAAGATCTCATGAGTCATTCCAAGAGATGGACCTTAATGATGACTGGAAACTATCCAAGCAAGAGGTGAGTGGGTTATCCTTCTCTATGAGCAAATCTAACAGGGTGGGAGAGTGGAAAAGAATGCACATCTCTGCTGCACTGCTCTAACCATGCATCCTAGTGAAAATTCTGGAGTGGCGGTTCAAAAGGAGCCTTGGTAAGCTGAGAACAGACATGTGACTCATGTTCTGCATGCTCATTGAAGACTTGGATAAAGTAAAGCATCTTAGAAATAAAACCAGACTTCAGGACTTCTTAGATTTAACTGCTGATTTATTAATAAACTGGGATTTCTTCTACTGTAGGGCAATCCTACTTCATGGCATTCACACTGTAGGGCAATCTTGCTTCATAGCATTCACTCTGTGAAGGACATGTAGTCAGAAGTATTCACCATCTGTTTGCCTCGCATTTTCAAACTTCTGCTTTTTTAGCAAAACTGATCCATGGGAAGCTAGTGTAAACACTGAGTTCTTTTTGATTTGGGTCTGGTACCAGTTTACCAGACTCAGAAGGCTAATTAATCATTTGTACTATGCATCAGACAGTGTCAGAGTGCATAATGTCTGCATATTAGGAATGTAAGCAATAACCCTAACAACTCCCAGGGACTGAAGTGACTCAAACAGACCTGAAACATGGCCTGTGGTTCTTATACAAGTGGTATCTGTTTAATAGATGAGTATGTTGGTATTGTTATTTTTGTAGAAGGCTCTACGATTCAGAACACTTGGGATCTCCATAGTTAAACCTTAAAACCATATTAAAAGCAATCTGATATTGTTGAAAACACTGCTTACCATTACTGTCTAGCTTAATGTAAGTAAGTAAGTGTTCCAGTGGTCTGTTTAAAACCCGCCTTGGGTCTTCATCCATAAAAATTTTGAGATATCTAGAAAATTTTTAATGCACTTCCCACTGAGCAGCAAACACTGAGATTGTGGACAGATTTCTGTATACATCTGGGGTGGCTGTTTACATGTATTGGGTTGTCAGGGTGCTAGAATGTGGAAAAGCTATTTGACCAATTGGTAGCTAATGACTTCTGCCCAGCTATTTTTACTTTAGTGTATAGACATCAGAAGACAGGTTGTCCTGACTCATTTTTGAGAGTCAGATACCATAAAGGTATGGCAGCAGCTTTGCTAGTGTTACTGTCATTTCTATCACTAAAGACCCTTCATTCAAAGAGACTGCAGAATCAATTAGACAAGTATTCTGGCAGTGGCATAGGAGGGGAGGTATCTGTTATCTAATGCCACTATCCTGAGCACAGTGTCCCTCTGTTATGCTGCAGAAACTCGTAAGTCTGAAAATGTTCACTCTCACCTTTTGTCCAACAGGTGAAAATTTACTTGAAGAAAGAATTTGAAAAGCATGGAGCAGTGGTAAATGACACCCAGCATGATGCTTTGGTTGAAGACATATTTGATAAAGAGGATGAAGACAGTGACGGGTTTATATCTGCAAGGGAATTCACATACAAGCATGATGAGCTGTAGAAAGAAAAGGGTGGCATAATTTTTTTTGACACAAGCGGTGACTTAGACTGTCTGGTTCTCGTGTCATCTTAGTGTTTCAGAATTGACAATTGCTGTTGGCAAAGAAACACTTTGTTTATATAAAAGAGAATTTCTGTTCATTATGTACAAATGTTTTAAACTATTTTAAAATGTGAAAATGTACCTCCTCTTATACAGCAAGGACTTGCACATTGGTGTTTTCAAAATTTTGTATTAAATTATTTTTCAGAAGTGAAGCAGACTTTCCATTTATCATTCATTATGAAAATCAAAATGCAGTTCAGTGACTTTCTGTGATTTGTGTGCCAATATCACTTTCAGCAGCTACCTTATGTATTATTTGTATTCTGTGGCTTAATTACTTGACCTTCCTTCTTGAGTGTCACTGCCTAAAAAGCAGTTTACTGACCTTGGGTTTTTTTCCTGCAGCTTTTTAAAAGATGTAGTAGAAGGCATCAGCTTATCTTTATATGGCTGAGAAACTGACACAAAGCTGAATGAGAAGAATGATTATCATGTGCTGATTTTGGCTTTCTAAAGGGAGAGTGTTACCACCCATGCCAATAACTGTCTGCATTTTTCCTTAAATTTTGTGAACAAAGCAGGAGTTAAATGTCAGACTTTCACTTCTACTGCCAGCAGTTCTAGGAAACATCTGTAATTTGGAAGCAGCAAGTTGTGCTGCAGTGCAGAGGTGGTGTCTTTTAAATGTACACACACATTTGTTTTGAAACTCAGACTTGGCATTCACCAGAAAATCTCATACCTTTCTCTCACAGTTTGAGGGGGATCTTAAGCAGAATCTTACAAGTCTGAAGTTTTTCCTTTTTGCAGAAGAGAGTGAGTGTACTGAGGGAGGATCATTATGGTCTGAAGAACAGTTTCCATGGGCTTATCGGCTTTGCAGCTGTGTGAGTTGCAGAACTTGTTTCCTTGTCCCTTTGCAGCATTTTTTCACTACTAGCACACAAGTGATATAAATTTTAAATGAAAAAGTGAATTTTTAGAAAAACAGAGGTTTGAGGTAAGTGTTATGGTGCTGTGTCTGAACAGAGGTGGAGAGCATTAGGATTTCAAGCACAAAATTGGAGTTCAAAAAACTTTTTGGAGAAGAAGGAATATTTTGCAATTGCCAATGCTTTCTTAAACGAGAGGGCAGGGTATCTCGGGTACAGAATTTATCCTGACATCACTAACCTGTGGATCTATGAACACAGCATTGTACTTGAAAATGGTTGCCTAAAGCTATGTAAGGATGCAAAGCAATGGAAGTGAGATTGCTGCATTGCACAAATCCTTAACTATCATGAGCTGCTTTCAAGGCTCTCAGTGCTGTAGGTGTGTTAGATGTTTCCCTGCCATCTAGTGTTGCAACTGAGGAGTAGGGGACTGCTTTGAACTGAGCTCAGCTGCAGAGGGGAGTGTAGAGAGGCCTGTCAACAATGACAACCAGGGGAAAAGAAAAGTTGTAAGTGAGGGTATGCAGTGCTGGGGTGTTCTGTTTTGGTTTTCTTCCGGCATCTCACATTTTGTGGGTGATGTTCTAAGTGACGGGAAATTGCAACCATGTATTTTGTTTTTAGTAACCTTAGGTCTTCTTCCTCAGTGATTGCCATCTGCTTTTCTTCAACCTAATAAAACCTTCGCTTCTATGGCTATGAGTTTCAGTAAAATAGTGTAGGAAAGTGTTTCCCTTCTGTTTTAGGCTCATTTCCTGCCCTTAATTTTTTTACTGTGAAGAAATCATGAATAGTCATTACCTATTTAGCTGTTCTTACTAGTCATGGTTTTGCATATTGATTTTTTTTTACTCATCACTTACAAAAAATCAAGCTTGCCTGACTTCAGTTTGCCCAAGGCTGGTAGCATGTTCTGTGCTGGCCGTCTTGATTTCCCCTACAGTCACTGGAGCACTGGGCAGCTGGGGGCAGCTCCTTGCACGTGTGTTTGTCTTGTATTGAGATAGCTGCCTTACTAAATAGAGTCTTCCTCTGTTGACTTTGTGGGGAACCTAGACAATTATAGCCTAGGCCAAAGGAGGATAACAGGATAAGAAGTTGATCTCTAAGCTAGTTTTGCCCAGATGTGGGGACTGGCAGGTACCCAACCAACTGACAGGGAAATACTCTGTGTGTGTGTGTGTTTTCTGCTGGGAAGAGCAGAACTGAGACTTTCAATTGGGTCTGAGAGGGTTTTAGATCACTGTTTACAGTGTTTCGCATGTTCTCAAAACATCTAGCTCTGGAATGAAAGCATAAAAGCATGGAATAGAATTTACCCATGTTACTGACCTAATACATTAAAACTTAAGATTAAATAATGGGGTGCCAATATGTGACTCCAGTAAGGCCAGTGGTTTCTTTTGTATTAAATAGGAGTTTATAGTCAGTGAATGCTGTGAAATGTACATAGGCATAATCTTCTGCTTGGATTTCTAAAGCATTTCATTAAAATATCTTTCAGTGAGCATATATTTGTTAATGCCAGCAGAATGTTAAAGCTGCAAGACCAAGATGCCTTATTTGGTGTTGTGTATAGGTTTATGCCAAATGAGAGTATGGTTTTTCTTAGTAATTTTCTTGAGAGCTATGTTAAATTCTGAAATTGAACTGAAAATGTTTTTTTTAAGTGCGGAATCAGCAGCAGATTTGAGAAGTCACTTAAACTTGATTATCATTTGCCACCGTAAAAAGTCCTCCTGTGAAGATGAAAGGCTTTCTTAGGTAGAAATAGCACTGCCTGTTTTAACCTCGATTGCATTTGCTTGTTAATCCACAGGGCAAACTGCTGCTGTGCCAGCAGGAGCCAGCCAACAACACCAGAGCCAGGCAGCTGCCTGGCCCCCAAAGTGGGGAGGAATACTGGAACTTCAGTGGCACTCAGGAACATTTTGGCTGGCTTGTGCATAAAGTGTGAGGTGTATTTCCCCTGAAGAAACAAACCTTCACTCTGCATATCTCTAAAATGTGGCACTTGAAATCAAGTCGAAAGGGTTCAAAACAGAGCACTTTCCTTCTGCATCCTATAGCTTTCTTCAAACATTTCTTGTTGGTTTGTGGTTATTTGGGAAAATATATGGTGATGTTTTTTAGAACTGCAGTCTGTCATTCACCTAGAACTGCAGTCTGTCAGTACCTAACAATTACAGTGGGAGTTGCTGCCTTCTGTAGGCTTCAGAGCACATTTTATTTGGAAATTTTTGATATGCAATGCAATGACACAAGAAAGCTTTTGGCAAAGCTTCAGGAATGGTACTTTAGTCTGAAATGTTTTTTATAGTTTTCTTTTTTTTTGAGATAAACTGACAAGGCAAACAGAATGAATCACTTTATTTAGTCTTAAATCTTCAATAACTTATGCCATAAAATTAGAGAATCATTTATTTTGGAAAAGACCCTAAGATCATCTAGTCCAACTGTTGACCCAGCACTGCCAAGTCCACCACTCAGTTATGTCTGAGTGCCACATCTACATGTCTTTTGAATACCTCCAGGTGTTTCAGTGGTTCCTCTACCACATTCCTGGGTGACCTCTCCCAATGCTTGACAACCCTTTACATGAAGAAATTTTTCCTAACATCCAAACTAAACCTCTCCTGGTACAACTTGAGGATGTTTTGTTTTGTCCTGTGCCTTGTTCCTTGGGAGAAAAGTTCTACCCTCACCTTGCTCATGACATCTTGTCAGGCAGCTGTAGAGAGTGAAAAGGTTTTCCCCTTCAGCCTCCTTTTCTCTGGGCTAAACACTCTCAACCCCCTCAGCCACTCCTCGTTAGACTTGTGGTACAGATCCTTGAGCAGCTTCATTCCCTTTTCTGGATGCATTCCAGCACTTCAATGTCTTCTAGTGAGAGGCCCAAAACTGAACACAGGGTTTGAGCTGCAGCTCACGAGGGCTGAGTACAGGGGGACAATCACGGCCCTGGTCCTGCTGGCCGTACTGCTGCTGATCCAAGCCAGGCTGCTGTTGGCCTGTTTGGCTACCTGGACTCACTCCTGGCTCATGTTCAGCTGCTGTAGGCCAGCACCCCAGGTCCTTTCGCAGTGCTTTCCAGCACTCTGCCCCAGCCTGTAGCACTGCCTGGGGATGATGTGACCCAGCCCTTGGGGGTTGAACCTCGTTCAGTTGGACTCGGCCCATTCATCTAGGCTGTCCAGATCCCTCTGTAGGGCATGTCCTTGTGCTGCCAGGAACATCCCAAGCACAGAGTGTGTTTTGGTGAGTGCAATATGTTAGAGAGTCATAAAACTGCAGTGTAAAGTACATATTGAACAAATTGTTGCCATAAATTCTTCTTCATGATATCTTGAATGAAAGTGATACATACTTGATTTCATACAGGTGAGTACCAGCAGGATTGAGAAAGTTCACTGCTTTGGGGCATCTGGGAAAAGACACAAGCTAGGGAAAATGTCAGAGAAAATGGAATTATATAGTGTGAAGCGAGAAATGCAAAAAGATTTTCTTCCCTAGATCCTTTGGCATCTGGTTACTTGGAAGAAAGAGCATTGGCAGCCACTGGTGTAGGGACTGCAAGTAATGAGGCTAGTTCCTGTTTTGATTTTGATTAGAAACTACTGTTTTGGGCAGTTCCTATATGGAGTTTAAGGTAAAATTTAAATTCACACTTCCAAGGTTTGTTAAAGAGTTTCCAGAATAGGTATATTGAGTTTATGTCTTGGAAATACATTGGCATCATCATGGAGTTTTTGCAAAAACCCCTAAAACACAGCCCAAAACAGACTACCCCAAGCCTCTTAATTTGTCTTCAATACCGAATTGTTTTTGGTAACAGGAAATAAATCAAAACTGCTTATATTTGTATAATCCTGGATAATTTTAGCTCCTCTTGAAAGTTAATCGTAATGCTTATATTCTGTGTCCTAGTTTTCTCCTGGTTCATAGGAAAAACAACTCTGACAAAATAAAGATCTTTCTTTAGCTGTACTGCTTCTGTTTGCATGCCTATGCTTGATTATGTCAACAGTTTCACACAAGAAATATAATTGACAATCTCAGTGGGAGGCTGTATAGGGACAAGAACTTGGTTATCATCTCTTCCATCCTGGAGGGGATTCAGATAGAGGCTCCTACTGCATCACATTTCTTCCTCGTGGGAATTTTTGTTCAAAAAAAAAAGTTGGTTTAGCTAGGGTTATATCTGGTCAGAGAACATACGGTATTTCTGTTGAATCAAGTAAAAAAAGTAGGAGCTTGGTTTATCCGAGAAAATTGCCATGACAGAGGATAGTTTGAAACACAGCAGGTAAATAATTTTTTTGCAAATTTTCTGAAGGTCATATTCCTTGTAGGCTTGAGTTTGTCCAAAGGGTTAATATTTTTTTCTTTTTACTTTTTTTTTCTTTTCTTTTCTTATAACAGCTTTGCATCTCCATTCGGTTAACACGGATGAATTCTCTTTTAAATATTAGGGTCTGACTGCAGAAATCCAGTGGAGCCAACTCTCAGAGCTCCCCAAATCCTAGCTATGTTTTCCTCTAAAAAATCTGAGGCTGATGCTAACTATCATTAAGAGCTGCTCTTCATTTTAGACACGATGCTTCTAATTTCTAGTTTGTGTCATGACCTGCATAAGGAGATTAAATGATGCAGGATAATTGATTCCTCATCTGGGATTCAGGCTGGAAGCATTAAATCAATTCTGTCCTCTTTCATGTTATTGCCATCGAAATTTCTTCAAAGCAGTTATGTTTCCTCTTCTGCCATTTTCCCTGAGTAGTGAACTAGATAATACCTATTTTCTTCAGTGTGTTTGGCCTGCTCTCTCTCTGGGAGTAAATAGCAGAGTTTACTACCTCTGGTCTCTCTAATCTGCTGGGATATCTCTTTAGAGAATAGGTTTTCATTCCATATATGCAGTACAAAATGGTTTTGGTGAACCTGTGTCCATCTCTGGGTATGGACTAATTGTAGTTGAAAGAAAATCATGACCCATTGGATTTTACTGTTTAGCAACACTGACAGAATACTTAAGAGAGACCAGACTGGTGGTCTTCATTTTTACAGAAGGTGAGAATTTACCTTTGCAACCAGTATCTCAGCCCTTATGTGCCATCATGTTTGTACTGCTGTTGTCATTACCAGCAGGTGGGTTAAATAAAACCTGGGCTTCCCATGTTCGCGTGGACACAGTGCTGTGCAGTGCACTCTTACCAAAATAAATCATGCTTACTCCTTTTCTTTATGTGGGAAATTCCAAATCTTTACTCACATCACTTGTTTTATAGCGTTTTCACAGCCATCATGTGCAACATGTATTGGCATCTATCAACATTCATTTATAATGCAACACCTATCTACTTCATTGATTGGTTAGAAGGTGATTTGTGTGTACGTGCTAAGGTTCAGGATATTTGCATTTTTCTTTTCTGGGTTCTAATGGAACAGACCTAATGTTTATGCAGGTGCACTTATTTTTTACCCAATAATAGGTTGGGTAAAAAACTAATCATACCGATTGTTTTTGCACGGGAACTTGCAAAGTACTAGCTGCACTTGGAAGAAATGACAGGCTAGCTATTGATTTAACAGAGCAGGCCTGATTTTATGAGACCTTTCTTTTATAATTTTTCTACCTGTCTGCAACACACTCTGATGCAATCCAACACTCCACCACTGCAAAACAGTCTGAAGCAAAGCTTCCAGCCACGTGGTGCTCATCTTGCAGCTGACAAAGTGGGAGCACTTATGGAGCAGAGACAGCCATTCCAATGCCTCAAGTACCAGATTCTGCTCCTGCCAAGCCCAGCTCACCAGGGCACCTTTTGAAACAGCCACAAACTGCACCCATGCACTGCTGGGGCTGTGTGGGGTGGGCTCTAGGACACCGGTTCTGCTCTGCCAGACCACTGCTGGCTTTGGACCTTCACACTTTGTTTCCTGAGCAGGCAGCTGTCAGTGGGATGTGTCAGAGCCTCAGGACAGACTGGAGTGGCACCAGCCAGGTTCGTGTTGTCACACCACTTCTTCACACCAGTAAAGATACAGGCAGGCTTGGAGAAAACACCAGGGCCCTTGGGCTGGCAGGGAATAGCAGAGAAGATAAGCAGGGGAATATCTTTCCATACCATTCACTTTTTCTTGGCTGATATCCACAGCAAATATGAGGAAATTTAAAAACTCCTGGGTAATTTATTATTTACATTTCTCTGTTAAAATACGTACATATTGTGCAATCAGCATGAAACTTACAATTCAGTGTGAGCTTTGTAATTTTGCCCATCTATTAACTACTATTGTAGTTGTTAACTACTATTCCACTTGTACTTTGTGATACAGACAACAGAGATACTCAGTTGTGAACATTTTAGAAAACACAGTTTTCCTCTCCTTTTGGACGTACAGGATGCAAAAATACTTTCTTAATTTTAATTAGAATATTTCTGTTATGAGTGATCTCTTCCCACCTTGCAGCTATCTACCCCCTCCATGAATAAGGAAAATGGCTTAATCATGGAAAGAGATTTTGGAGTCAGAACTTCTTGAAGGCACATTATAAAAAAAAACCAAAACAAAACTCTCAAAGTTTTAAGTCTACTGGAAAGTGCTGCAGTAAAAACATCTGTAGCCCAGGAAAGACTTGCCACTGCTCACAGTCCCCCATGAATGATGTGTATGGAAGGAGGGAAAAAGTTGCTGACACATGCATAACTTTTAGGAGAGCTCAGCAGACCTGTTGCTGTGGTTACTAAGCAGAGTCTCCCCTGAAAGAGTGCTATTTGCACTGCACCAGATGGCTGATAAATCACACAGGGGAATTTGCTGTCCCTTGTGTTACTGTCCGATCTTTTCTCCAAGTGCTATGATTTAATTTGCAGCAATTCACACAGAGATTATTTAGTCATGACACACTAATATAAGACATGGAACTGCTGCAGGTGTGCAGTCACTTTAATGAACTCCTGTACCACCTGTGTAACACCAAAAATGTATTTTGTTTTATGTACTGATGTTCACGTTGTTGCAATTCGATGAACAATGCTAAGCTGAGGGAAAAAAGCCTATGCCTGACCTTTAATATAATTTTAATAGCATAGTTACTGTAGAACATTTATTGCAGAGGAAAGTGAGATGCTTTTTGCAGTTCATTGGCCTGCCACAAGTATTTCTGTACAGGCAGCATCAAAAACCATGAAGCGTAGATGAAGATTAAACACGCTAATTGCATAAGAAAGTAATGCTTTTGCCTCTGTATTTTCTGCTACTTTATTGTCATTACTGCCTTACCCTCTCAGGATGACAGTCCACCTGCCTGGACCATTTATTATTATGAGTCTTTAGCTATTGTCTAGTGCTTTAGCCTTATTGTTAAAAGTGGCATTCTAACACATTAAAAAAGCCAATAATAATAAGTGTGTCTTGTGATACACTTTAGAGTTACAAACATAAATATCCTGTCCCAGATTTCTGTGAATTAAAATAAGGAAAACTAAAAAATTAATGAAAACAAAGCCAGAGACTGATGATTTTTTTTTTTTTTTTGATACAACATCACTCCAGAAGCAGGCAACCTACTTGACTGGGCAATGGAGCAGCTTGGTTGTGTGAGTCAGTGCTGCTGTGCCTAACAGGTTTCTGGACACTGAGAGTAGCTGCAGCATGCCTGGAGTCCTTGCAGCACTCTGTCCCTGTCACACTGAGGAGTCGTGTTCTGTTCTGTCACTTGTGTAATGGGGATATGAATCACCTTCCGTGCTGCATGAGTAAGAGCTCAGCATCTAAGCCTGCCATTGTGCCTACAGTCACATTTTATGTACAGCTGCAGACATTTCCATAGATTAAACTTCAATGGCATAATTGGATAAAGAGGCTGCAGCCAGGATTTCTCCTATCTTTTTCATTTTGAACATTCACAGAGCTCAGCAAGTGACATCTTTATTTTACATCACAATCTAGCACCTGCCATCCTTTTTCTTTGTTTTAGATGGAAGCCACCTTTAGTGTGGGAGAATTACTCTCAATACTCTGGTCCAGTCTTCTGACTATATAAAAATACCCCAAAACAGCCAAGTGCCATTGATACTTCTTGCTCTTTAGGTTCATTCTATGACATCAGTTCAATTTACTGGACTATGATGTAACTATCATCTAAAGTCTGGCAGGCATTTTCAATGTTACTCTCCTGTATAGAAGGAGCTTTTTTCCCCTGTAATTCACTGTAAGAGGAATCATTAAAGTTTAGTGGGATGCCTTTATGGGTTTAGACTTAGATTGCCTTTTGCAATCAAGTACATTTCTTCTGAACAACCTGAGTTCATCTGATTTTTAGGTGCTCCAAATCAGTGTTCCACCAGAAAAAAACACAACTAAGACGGTGCCCTGAAATCACAAAAATGAATACCAACAAAAAGCTTTTCTTGGCTGTACTGCCCTTCCACCAAAATCTACCATTTTCAGCCTATTAATATAATTTCCACACTTAGATGGTATTTTCTACCATCTACATTAAGTCAACTTCTCTCCTAAACACAGTTTATTGATAAAATTAGTCCCATCCGTTGTATGTCTGCATGTCTGCTGACTTGAACTTGCAGGGGAAAGTATTTTGGAAATGGTGAAACAAAGACTAGTGCTGCAGTGTCTTGATAATTTTGGAGTACTAGTTCTGCTGAATTAGCTTTGATGTCCAACTAAGGAGGTGGTTAAAGAAAAACAAAAACCCACTGTAATTTACGCTGTATATTGTAATGTCTGCCTTTTGTTATCTTCCTTTCACATATAAAACATGGAAGAAATATTCTTTGAAATTCTCTTTTCTATAGAGGTGTCCTTTCTGCTCTTCCTCCTTGATTTTGCATCCCATTGGAAATCAACCCTTTACAAGAGAAAAAAGCATTTATAAAATCCATACATTCTGCTGTTATGTTTTTAAAAAGGAAATAATCAATAGATAAGCATTGTGGCTTTGTCCTAATTATTATAATTTTGTATTTTCTGTTTACGCAGCAATCTCCATTCAAAGACTTTAAAGCTGCAGCTCTGAATAAATGTTCTCCCCATTTCTTGTGTGAGGTAATTTAATTATTGTGAGGCTACAAGATTTATCCAGAGCCAAGCAGCAAGCTTATGGCAGAATAACATACACCCCAGGCTCTCTTGATTCCCAGTACTGTGCTCTAACCACTCATCCTTGCTGCTTTACACAGTTCCCAATGACAGCTTACACAGAAAGGAAGCATCAAGGGTTTCTGTGTTGACAGTATGTAATCATTCTGTAGACAGTCTAATAATTCTTAGGTAGATTATACTCAGCCATAATCATCTCCAGTGTAATTAGAGAAGAGTCTTAGTCATCTAAGTGAGCATAATATAGGTAATATAAGTGGTGTGTTATAGGATATAATCTCAACCCATTTATAAATTGCACCTGGTCTTTTCATCAGCTGTCTTTCTGATTCTAAGAAGCAAGCTGCCTGTGACGCAGCTCATCCTTGATGTAACTCCAGAGCAAGGAATTTGGGTTGCTATGTTCAACTAAACTTGTTACAATTAAATTGGTATAAAGTCCACAGCTTTTCAGTGATTCAGATCACTTTTCAATCATGGATCCTAAGCAGGAGATACACAGTCTTTTCTTGTTGTAAAACACAGTGAAATGTAATCCTGATGGCAGCAAAACTGGTACCAGAGGAAAACAAAGGTCCTGCTTAAAATATATAATGGAAACCCTTGGAGTATGCAGGGCTTCCATGTTGGTAATGATCAGCCCTGCTTTTTAATCAATAGTCGTCACTATTTAGGCTACAGACATACCCCCGAAAGGTGCAATGCCACAGTGTTTCACATTCACTAAGGCTGGGAACAGCAAACAATTTTCTCTCTTATTTGTATAATGAAGCTGCAACTTTTGGTCTGCATTTAAGTTTGACAGCAGCAGTGCCCAATGCTTATCCACAATTTCTCAACAGATGCAGACCCGTGGTGCTGTTTGTGGTGATGAAAGGAAATTCTTTTTGGTGCATAGAGTTTCAGAATTTTTCCTTCTATATTTTCTTTAAATGTAAGGTCCCTTATGCAGATTCTGTTTGGCTTTTTGTTTTCTCTTTAGCCAGTTACTAAACCAGATCTTCTGATCTAACAGGCAGTGTGATATTTTAGTGGTATGGCTTTACCAACCTTACAAATTTGCTTTTTCTGCTCCTGTGGTGAAATACTCTAGTTTGTAATGCTCCTTAATATCTCTACTGTCTCATCCTTGCCTCTCTGACCTTTTCCCCTGCTTCCTTTCAACATTCCTGTCTTCCCATCAAACATACTTGGCAGTCTCCTCTGCACATTAAATGTCTGGTTTAAGGCCGGAATTGGTGGAATGTGCAGCAAGGTTCTTCTCCTTGAAGACAGAGACAGAAACATAAAGGTACTGCCTTATACCAACACCATGTAACCATATGTGTTACACCATATTTAGCAGTTAACCAATTTATACAGGGACCTGCATGATTATACTTAGTGGTTAAACTATTTTTACCTTTGCATGGAGGCACAGGTTGTGTGCTGAGGATGGAGCACAGAGGACAGCCCCATCTGGGCAAGTTTGGCAAAGAGAGCAGGCTGTCTGCTCCACATGTCGTGGCTGAGGGATGCTGTGCTGTGAATGGGCCCCCCCTCAGAGGGACAGTGGCTATTGCTTTGCTTTGGGCCTGCTGGTGCTGGTGCTGCTGCATCCAAAGAGCTGAGAGATCCCTGGAGGCTCTCCAGCTGAGAGCTGCTGGAGGGACAGGAGCCCACTGTGACACTTCATATGTAGCAGCAGGGAATTCCTCAGTCATGAGACACAGAATCACAGAATTAATTAGGTTGGAAAAGATCTCCAAGATCATTGAGCCCAACATTTGACTGATCACCTCCTCATCAACTAGACCCCGGTGCTAAATGCCAGTCTAAAGCCCATTCCAATCCTTAACAGCCCTTTCCTTGCGGGTACTTCTGATGAGGTCATCTCTTCAGCTTTGCAAAGTTTGGAGAACTCCTTATGCAGTGCTTTGACTGGTTAATGAGGTAGCAGCCATATTTTGAAACACCCGCTTCACTTCCCAGACTTATCTCTGTGTGACACAGAGGAACACAAGACTAAAACGGAATTAAAAAGCCCCTTCTCTTTCAACACGCTCTTGGAGTCCTCAGCACGGGCTGAGGGATAACGTGCCGGACGCGGATAGCTCCCCGCAGCATCACTGAGCGGGGCAGGGGGCCGCGCTGTCCGCACGGCTCCCGAGCGGCCCCGGCGCGGTGCGGCCCCGGCGCGGAGCGGCCCCTCCGCGGAGCGGCCCCGGCGCGGAGCGGCCCCGGCGCGGTGCGGTCCCGGCGCGTTGGGGCCGCGCCCTCCGCCGCCCCGGCCGGACCCGCGCGCGGAGCGAGCGGCGGCGGCGGCTGCGCGCGCAGGGGGCGGGGCCGGGCGCCGCGGGCCGACCGGAGCGGGAGGAGCGGGAGCGGCGCTCAGGTACGGGAGCGGTGCCGGCAGCGCCGCGGGCCAGGGCGGCACCTCGCCATCGCACCCCATCACCTCCCCGTCACCTCCCCATCACCTCCCTGTCCCCTTCCTCCTCGGAGCGGCGCGGCCGGGCTACTGTGTTACTTCTCGGCGCGGGGAAAGTGTCGGGATCGCGGGCGGCGACCTTCCCGGCGGGGCTCTCCCCGCCAGGGCCGGGCGGCGGCGGTGGACAGGGAGGGAATCAAGGAGGCGGGGAGGCAAGGAGGGATGTAGGGAGGCAAAGAAAGAGGGAGCCGTGGGGGATGTCGCGGGAGGGGAGCAGCGGGGATGTCGCGGGAGGATGGCGCAGAGCCGCTCTCCCGGAGTCGGTGCGGGCGATGTCCCCCGGCGGCTCCGCGCCCCTGCTCCGCGCCGCCGGGCGGGGTCTGCGGGCCTCCCGTGCCGCGGCGGCGCCGCCGCCTCCCCCGGCCCGGCGGTGCGGGGGAGACTCAGTGCTGGGAGCTGGCATCAGCAGATGCTGTCCCCGCCTGTCCTTTGCCTTCCCGTTTGAAGCGAGGCTCTCCGGCCTCTCTCTTCGCTGCACTCTCTATTCGCTGCGGATTTCCCTTCTGCTCTTTAAGGACCCGGCGAGGGTTGTTTTCCCCCATCTTTTTCTTGAAGGTGCCTTTTCAAATGGTCACCTTGAAACCTAGATGCCTTCGTGTGCCTTTCTAAGCATACTGTTACGTTCAGGTAGGTATGTGCTGGTTTCATTCACTGATGAGCAGATATCCCTTCCTGAAGGTAGGTATATCCTACAAACTGACATCTCTATTTGTGCTACTATAATGATGCTATAGGCTATGATTAATGATTAATCTGCCTTAAAAAGAAAATTCTCCAGTACTGATAGTTAAAGAGGAAATAAATCGTATTAAAGCAGATTCTCAAACAGAAGACAGCTTAGGGCCTTGATTCTATGAATGCACATGCTTGTAAATCTATCCCTATGAAAAAGTGTCACAGAAATGAGAAAAGCCATCCATACCTGTAAGATACGAAACTTTAATAAACCCAGAGAAAAGACTGTGCTGTAGTAAACTTGGTAAATTTTGTGATGCAAACTCTGTGTCTGTGCTAACTAGTTTAAAAGATAATAAATACATGAACTTGTGAGAAGTGGAGCTACTGGCTCATTTGGTTATAGGCTACTAAAATTTCAACTATTGCTGTTTTAGAATTAGTGATATAAGGCACATCCAAATATGATGTTTTATTCATAATATGCACTCTAAATCTTCCAGCCAGGCAAAACAAAATCTTGAAAACTCTCCAGTCATATTCTACTTAGGAAGTAGATCTCTGTGAACACAGGACTTTCAGCTTTTTGAGGTGAACTGACTCTGAAATTAACTGAAACCATTTTATAATGCTGTGGACTTCTGCAAGTAGTTTATGTCCCAGAACTTACAGAAACAGTCTAAAAAGGCAGGACTTGCATTGAGGCAAATGTGGTGAATGAAAATCCTTCATTGGTATCAGTCAGTTTTGTCTTCCCCAGAAAATATTTTTGATGCTTACAGTTTGAGATTTTTAAAGGTCTCTTCCGGTTTTGAAAGATGTTTGTAATTATTTCGTTTTGTTCTGTTTTTGTAAAGTACGGCATGATTTAAGCTCCATTTATTTACTTGTGCCAAGGTTTGGTATCTTTGGTAAAGGTTGCCGAATTTGGCTTTCCACCCTCTCCTTCAGAAGTTATCAACTGTGGATGCTTTACGCAGCTTGCATGTTGGAGAGTTTGCTAGATGTTTGAAGCTTCTAGTAAGAATTTCTTTATTATGACCTTGAAGAGTTGTGATGGTGGACATTGTCCCCGTAGTGCATTTTTCCCTTTGCTGTAAATTCAGCAGATTGAGAAAAAGAATTGCTACCCAGACCTGCCTCTCTGTGAAGTCCCCAAATGCCTCATTTCTTTCAACACACTGCGTTGCATCCTAACATTAGCAAACTCTTATGGGAGAGCATTGCGACGCTTTCTGAGTTTTAGGATCTATTGAAACCTAAAGGGAGACTTCCAGCAAGCTACTTTGATGCTTTTTATGTTGCGCCTTGTTGACATAACCACGTTGCTAACGTGGAATGAGGAGCAGTCAGCGCGCATTAGGCGGCTGTGAGGAGCTGGGCAGCCTCCCTTGCGCGGCAGCGCAGAACGCGATTGTGCTGCTCGTTACAAACAGCAAAAACTGCACAGCCAGGAGTTCTGCACAGCTATGCTAGCGACTTCTCATTGGGAACTTGGATGTTGTACAAAGACGCTTTAGATGCCAGCAGCTCCTAACAAGGGTCTCTGCCCCAGTGACAGAAGCAAGAAAACAGGTGCTTCTCTACAAAATGGAGAGTGTTACAAATATAACCTCAAACTGCAGACTGGGATAAGAGCCACAAAAGGGATAGAGTTCTGTGTCTGCTAGGAGACTTAATTAAGAGCGCCGACACCCACTCAGTGAAAAGTCTGTATAAATAATGAGTTTTCCCTGCATGTGCAGCCTGTGATGGAAATGAGTCTGAAATCTGTTGTCTTCTGGATGACTGACCCTGATTTGTTTTTAAATAGAACTACGTTTTCATTAACATAATTCAGATTACATAGGGCAAAAAATAAGATCCTGTCTTATTTTGAAAAATGCCTGCTTCTAAAACAAGGGCATACTTTGGACAAGGGTGTATTACACAATTAAAATAGAACTGGTTGGCCGAGGGATTGTAAACTTTTATAACAGCTGAAGTCTCACCATTTGTTAAGACTTAAACTGCTGAAGAATTTCAGAATGCTCATTTGATGGCCACTACCTGATTTTTTTTTGAGACAGTCTAAAGCAATCTGTTGGCTGGAATATTCCAAATGTTCCCACATACAGCAAGAGAAATATTTTCAATTCCTCCCAGGCTTATTATGCATTTGTTCAGTTAAATGACTGAAGGGAGCATACAGCTTAGTAAAGCTTTGAAGTGCAACTTGATTTTATGCCTGTGTAGGGAGTTGCTATTTCTCATAATTCAAAAATAAAAGTAAATTTACTGGTGAAAAAAGCCATCCAAAATCCTTGACTCAAAGTTGGACCATTCTGAGTAAATTCTTGAGAAATTTTCAGCATGTAGTTAATGTAAAAAAAACAAAACAAAACAAAAACAAACAGGTTTTGAACATGGCTTGCTAAATTTCAGCTGCTGATCAAAATCCCCTTGGATATCTTGTCAGGCACAGCTTGGAGGGACAGAAACAATCCCATGTGGATGTGGCACCTTCAAGCAGTAAATTGGTGTCATCATCCATTGGTAGTTAGGGAAGAGTCAAACAATTTGACTTAGGTCTGATAATGAAATGTCCAAAAGATATGGACACAGGGATCTGCCATGGTTTTATGCTTTATATTCAGGAACAGTCTCTGCTTTCTAATTTCTTAATACATGCAACCTTCTTCTTGCCTGAAAAGTGAAAGTGTCCAAAGTGTCAATAAAACAAAACAAAACAAAAAAAAAACAACCTTTCAGTGTTTCCTTGGATGGGAACAGTATTATTATTGTGCCTTTCAGTTTGCTGTCTTTGTTCTCTGCCTGCAGCTGAATGAATTTTGCTTTTCATTTCTGTTTTTGGAAGCACTGCTTTTCTGCAGGGTGCAGAGATCACATGTCTCTATGTGCATAAGATGCTGGACTTGATTTGTAAATGGAAATACAAGCTTGTCTCAGGCACAAGAAACATCTTATTTTGAAGGTTAAAATAGAGGTTTAAAACCAACAACTAAGCCCTGAACTGAGTTTTCACAATTGTAACAGACCTTTCTTTTGCCACCCCATTAAAAATATGGAAGAGTTGAGAGTAAATGATGCATGGCCCATTCCATATATTTTTCCTTTCCTAACGAGACAGCCGTGATCCAAATCTGAGGACCCTTGTTCATATGCCGGCTCTTCGTTTTTTATTGTTAATGCTTCTTGCAGATTAGTTCACTTACTCTTTCTGGTTGCAATGAAAACCATTTATTGAAATCTTTAAATGTTACTGAAATAGTTCAGCAGTATTAGCACAGCTGGGTTTCTGTTTTATAAAAGCACAAAATAAAGTGAGGAATAGTCATCCTTTAATACACAAAACCACATTATATGTCTTCATAAAAGCTTTAATGTGCTCTCTGGACCTTAAAAGCAGCTCAAATCTCTTTTGTAAGATAAATATTAAAGAAAATGCTGTCATCACCAGAATGTAGTCCAAACATAGCAGCAAGGAGTTTAGCAGCCTGTATTTCTGCAACCTAAAGCACCTGTTAAAGCCCAGCTTTAATTTGAAGAAACCAAAGAAGTGAGGGTGGATGGATCAGGCTATATGATCAATAAAACTGATGTTCTGACCAAACTACTGTGGAGGTCTGAGATGAAGCCCGAGTGTTAACACTACCACACTTGTTTTTGTGGACACCTGTGCTGTCTTGAAAGCATTATGTTGATTGGTACCAGCATTAATAATGGTACTATTAATCTAGGACATTAATAATGGTAATATTAATCTAGGACAATCTCAGGTGTGCTTGAAAAACTGGGAATCAGGAGAGGTTTATTCTTCACCCTCTACAACACTTTGATCACGTCTGAGCTTCAGAGAGCTTGACAGTTACACCAACAAAGCTCTGGAAGACAAGCAAGAAAATGTTAGGAAGATGAGTCTGTGTGATGTATCTACGGAACCTCACTGAGGTGAATGAAAGCAAGGTGTGCTGTTCCTTGCTCCAGCCTTGCTTGCTAGCATAGCTATGCTGAGTAATGAACATAGCAATTATACTCCTGGGTGAAGGTTTGGCCTCATCAAGCTGAAGTTTTGCCAGCTTCTGAGTCAAATCAATACAAGACAAATTTTACAGCTGAATGCTACTCATCACAGCATGAGGTGAATGCTCTTCTGGTGCCTCTGCTGACTGCTTGGTCTCACTGATGCTTAATATCCTTAATATCTGCTTGAGCGTTGCTTCAATTCCTTGTGAAGAGGATCTGTATTGCTGGCAGCTGACTTCTCATGTAGCACCTTTTATTTTATACATGACAATGGCTAGATATTATTAAATTTTTGAGCAAGAGGCTATATTGTGTAGAAAACAACTTCTCTACAGCATGTTGGGGCAGAACTATTTGTAAACATGCATCACTTAAAATGTCTTAAATGGTGTGCTGCTGGAAAGGGCTTGCTCTACACAGGAATAGCACCTTCAGAATTTTGTCATCTGGTATAAATCTTAATTGAGATTAACAATAACTACTAATTAACATTTTGGAAACTTGTATTAAACCCAAAGGGTTTTTATATATGATGTTAGTGGCATCTCTAGCTTTCCCTGAGAAAAAGTTGCAGGGCATTAAGTGAATAGCAATTAAAAGAGAAGTGTGAAGAGCAAATGTTGGTTTAGTTCAATAAACATGAATTAAATTTCAAGACAGACCCTTACTTTCACCCTTTTTTTCTCTCACCAATCCTTTTTATCTCCCACTGCTTCCTAGTGACTGCTGCACTTTCATCATAAACCTATTGTTTTGTTTTTCAATTGACAGAGAAAAGAGCAAATTCAGTTGTACTGTTATAAATTTTGGCATTACTTGAACACTAACTTGTTACAAGAGCTTCAAGATCTTAATAGTTCATAAAATTGAATGTTTAATTTTGGAAATCTTTTTTATTAAAAAGACAGCAACTGAAAGGTGTTATTGGTGAGCCAGTTTTCACATAATTTGTAGCTTTGTAAAACTATTAATTACATTGTCCTTAATGTCTTCAGGCTATTTTGGCAAACAAGGAAAATAAGTTGACTTTAAAAGTCAACATCTATTTGATGTAGGATGATAAAGTTATTTTCTTGAGAAGTAATTTTATTGTCAAATTCTTGAGCTTTATAAAAGATTATTGCAGTACCAAATTACAGCTTTCAGAGAAGTACACAGTGTTATTCTGGAAAATAACAAAATAAAACCCCAAGGAATCTAGAATTAGTTACTATGAAAATCTTCCTTTCTTTGGACTCTGTCATGCTAAGCTGAGAGTGCTTTGTTGTGGATGCATAGCTATTTCAGTTTTCTTGGGCTGGGGGAAGGAAGGCTCCAAAGCACACTGAATTATTTATGCCTGTCTCTGTTTTCTTACGAGTGTGGCTTGAGCCTGTGACACTCATGTTCATGAGGTGGAGGATGGGGTACTGGAATCTCTATTCCATGTGTAATCTCTCTTTCAGCATTATTTGTCTGTTCATTCTTTGTAAGTGAAAAATGACATCTAAATGAAGTTTCCATTAGATTGTCACAAGTTCTATGTACAGATTTAATAGTGATTTTATTCTGTGTTGAGCACTTTAAATTTCTGATTGTGGATGATATTTATTCTAATAGTACAAGTTATTCTAACTGGAATTTGTGAGCTTTTTTAATATGTGGCAGCATCTGTAAGATCCTCATGCTGTGAAACGGGTCACATACTGTGAAACAGAAAATACCCCAGAGTCAAATGTTTCAGGTTTTGATATTTTCAAACCTGAAAGTTGGTGGTTTATGTTTATCAAGATTTATGGGTTAGTTATGCTAGGCATTAACACACCCCTGTTCACCCTATTTCAGGAGCATAGCGATGTTCAGATGTGTTTATAAAGCCCTGATAATTGTTGTACCTGTTGTTTCCCATTGTGATACTTGGAGCCAGACATTTGTCCAGAGAAGAGCAATGAAGCTGTGAAGAGCGAGTCCCACGAGGGGCAGCTGAGGGAGCTGTGGGTGTTCAATGATCATGGGGGTATTTTCCAACCGTTTTTATTCTATGATTGCCCAATGGTTGTTACTCCTTTCTTTCTGCATTAAAATATTTAGGAACTCAGTACTGTCTGTTTTACTACTGACAGCAGTGGTGATATATTCATACAATTAATTTGGCTTGTCAGGTGTTAAATGGGACTTATCACAATGAGAAGAGATCTTAATAAAGGAACTTGTTAAGTAAGTCTTCTTTATAGTGTCAGAACACAGGAGACGGGAAAAAAATATGACCAGGTGGAATATCGCATCCCTGCTGTAGCATGTTTCTGTCAAATAAAAAGATAGCAAGTGGAGTATATGAGATTGTGGCTGCTGCTTAGAACTCTTTTTTCAACCTTTGTGGCTGCAGTGATTTGAGGTCGACCAAGCATGATGCCTGTTAACTCCCTGCAACTGCAGCAGTTACTGCATAGTGGCACAGCATAATGTACAGCTCTTTGTCCATTTCCAGGGCTTCCATATGCAGAGTGATGTTGGATGTAGCCCACAATGCTCTCTGTACAATCCCCCTCTGAACTTGCCCATCTATGAGTACAATGCTTTGCAATGGAGACATATGGTGTAGGTTTACCTCTGTCTACACCAGAATCTAGGTCTGCTGAGAAAATCAGGCCACTATGCTTAACATGCTCTGTGGTAAAGAACAGTGTGAATGGGCAGCAAACTGAGATCTATTTGCAGTCATTCCCTGTGTTTTCTAAGGTTTTCAAGATTACCTTTCACTGGAGGAGCTAACTCTGTGAAAAAAAGTATAGGAATTATAACAGTAGGTGGTTTTATAAGTCAGGCTGATTTATCAGAGGTACTATGAAGGAGTGTTCTTTTCCTCCTGTGGGTGAAAGATGTTTGTTCGGTATTGAGCTGTGTAAGAAGGCAAAGTGGTGGCAAATATGTGAAAATGAGCACGAGGAGAACCTGAAGCTGAATAAAGAAAAGAAGAACACAAAGCAGGCAAGTAGAAATCTCCTGCTTAGATAGGTGGCTGCTAACAGACTGTTTTAACTATGTGATGGAGGAAGATAAAGTACAGTAGAGTTCTGAACAAGCAGAGGTTGTGGGTATATCTGAGAAATGGCCATCCTGTCATATTCAAAATGAACCAAATGAGGTTCAGGGAGAAAGTGCTGCCTAGCAAACTGAGTAGATTTAAACTGCAGTAGACTGCTCAATGGCTTCCTTCTCTAAAATGTCATCTGGGATCCTAGTGCAAACTCCTCCATAGACAGTCATGTTTTCAGGATAAGGTTAAAGCATTTGACATAGTGTTTGACTGTTACTTGCCTGTATGAAATACACTGTGTTGAAATGACCTCTAGTTACTGGGCAGCTTGCTCATACTTATGAAATATACTGTGTGTTGAAGGGAACTCCAGTTATAGAGGAGCTTAGTCATACTTTCATGCTTAAGAAGCATTATCAAAATGGCAAGTTTGTTTTTGGTTCAGTAACTGTTGGTATATTTAAGGAAAAAAAAATCCCACAATACACTTACTCATACTTTCATACTTAAAGAAGCATTACAAAAATGGCAATTTGTTTTAGGTTCAGTAACTGTTAGTATATTTAAGAGGGGAAAAAATAAAATTTCACACATACAGTTGAGACTATTTCTTTCAGTGAGGTTTCAGAATTTTAAGGGCATTAGATACCTACAAGCTTTTAATTATTTTCCCTATCTACTCAGACTGTAGGTATGTAAATGTCTGCCTTGCACACCTCCATATTTGTTCAGTGACAGAATGCTGAAATATTTCATGCCTTTTTAAGCTTGTCTGCTAATAGGCTTAGGTATTAATTTAATAAAAATCAGTATTGTATATAATTTTAACCTTGCTAGGCTCTTAGATGCCTAATATTTTTCAGCTGTGTCATGTATTTCAAATAAATCTGCTTAGTTAGTGTTTGGAATAATGGAAATACTTCTTTTGAATAGGGAGATCCTCACTAAATCTGCAAGTTGTTCAATATTTTGGCTCATTTGGCAATGTATCAGAATACAAATTTGGTGCTCTAAAAGATGAGTTACCTTAAAGTGCTGGAAAGCAGTTTCATTGACATCACCAACACTGCAATACTCAGAGTAATTAATAACAAAGTACTGAATGGTTTCATTAGTGATGAAGGTTGGGCAGCACTCTACAAATACTCTGGGTTCCAGTTAAACCGCAGGTGCTCTGAGGACTTGCAGGTGATGAGTGGCAACTGAAGTGAGGCTTTTTATATTGTCTGTGTGCAAGACACTCCTGTAGAAACTGAAATGTCCCAGATTTAGAGGCACAATAGGCAGGTCTGCAGCCCAGTGTCCTCTGACAGATGTGTTTTATGAGCTGAAGTAATTCCAGCTCAGAGTAGCTTGTCCTTTCCCACTGGTCAAAACTCTGCTTATGAAAAGGGATTTGTTTGTTTCCTAATGCATTTTCAGCTCAAGTGGATGAATATACTTTTACCTAAATTGAAATATTGTATGAGTTCCCTGGACAATTCATTGCCTCGCATTGTGTTGGTAGAGGGCACTTCTAACATGGAACTACTTGACCATTTTTTCCCAAGGTTGAGCATCTGTGTGACCTGTTCATAGTCCACAGGAAAACAATTACCATTTTATGGGTTACAGTCTTTATAAAAAAGGAATTCTTCCTCTGTTTTATTATCTGCTGCTCTGTGAGAAGTATGTATTCAAACGGCACTGCTTAAAAAAAAAGGAGAAAAAGAGAAAGCCAAATTTGAATGGTTTGAAGCATGTGCAAGCTAATGGTAAAAAAGCAGCTTTGCACACTTCCCCATGCCCAGCATTGTCTTGCAGATGAATATGAGGGGGAAACTTATGTGCTGGTTGTTTCCAAGGAGTGCAAATATTTTACTTCGTCAGGATATTGTAGAAGACAAAGAGAAACATATTTGTTTATTTGGGGGCTGTGTTTCCATTGCTGTGATAAGAACTATGAAGAAAACGTAGCCATCTGCCTTGAGTTTTTTTTTAAACAAGTGATAAACACGCCACATTTTTCTTTTGTAGCCATATGTGCCAGAAGTTTTTTCAATGGTGGAAAAAAATGTCAGATATGGCAATATACACAAGATGAGCTACAGTAGTGTAATAGTCCTGAAACAGTTTATATTTTTTCTTAATATATTGTCCTTGCAAACACTTAAAATTATCCTATAAACATTTCACATTAGCCTAAACCTAAACAAATAAACAGCAATCAATTAACTTCAGGTAAGAGCAGCAATGCAGACAAACCACAGAGAAAATAAAGTGCAATTAGTACTTCAGTCTCTCTCCCATCTGAGTAGATAAACTGACTGACAGTTTTTGATGTAATTGTACTGTATCTTTGTTCTGTTTCCAGTTATACTGTTGTCCTCTTTTAGGAGTCCCTCAAACATGTTTTATCTTTCCTTTTTAAAAATATTAAAGTGCATGTGAGCAGAGGGAGTAAATTATTTAAAGTTATTCCGTGTTTCTGCACTTGTCTGAGTCAGCAGAATATATCTAGGTCATATGTTCCCGAGGAGCTCCAGTGCAGAGTATCTTCTTCCAGTGGGGACTAAGCAGACTCATCAAGGCACAGTTCTCTTGCCTTTTTTCCTATTTATGCCTTCACAAAGCTTGGGTGAAAAATTATGCTAATTATTATATTTTTAAAATTTAATTCAGATAAGCTTCCTTTGGCTGACCTATTCTTCCCTTATTATTGGACAATGAACTGTACAGTGTGAGTGCATTCCCTCTTATCTACAGTTAGTACCAGTAGACTGAATGATTCTCTAATATATGCAGTTATGAATAAAAAACCCACTCGTTTTATTTGTTTATGCTTCTTTCATTTCTAGGATGGCTGCAGCTCCTCCAAGTTACTGTTTTGTAGCCTTCCCCCCATGTTCTAAAGATGGGCTGGTGGTATTTGGGAAGAACTCTGCACGGCCCAGGGATGAAGTACAGGAGGTGGTCTACTTTGCTGCTGCAGAGCACGATCCAGGAAGCAAAGTTGAGGTAAGGGTGAGTTGTTGCATTCAAACTGTGGGAAATCACTGTTATTGGAAGAAATGAATACTGTCTTGTTTTCTCATCAGATCATGGAGTCCTTGCTCACTTCACTCAGATCTCTTTAGTAGAAAAAGACAAGATTTTTTTAAAAGTCTGAAATTAAAACTCACAATGTAACTTTTTTAGTTGGGAAAAATCCATGACCTGTACTTTTTCCAGCAGACAGACAAAACTGTTCACATCTCAGATTCCTGCACCATGGAGTTGATTGATTTACTTTTAAGGTAAAAGTATTCTGGCTAACTGGAACTAGAACTCCAATTTCTGGAGTTGGTCACGTGCTAAATGAATTATTCTCATTCATTATTGTTTTTTGGCAATAATGGGGCCTAGCTATGCTACACAGGTTGAAAAACAGGTATCCAGAAATCTGGAACTTGAGGAACTTGTGCTCTAATAAGGGAATGTGAGAGGAGGAAAATGAGAGTGCACAAGCTTTGTAAGCCAGACTTGTCTCTTGTATATGCCATTGGCTCTGTTGGCATGTTCTGCAGCTGGGCACCTGCATCATGGTCAATTTTTGCCATGGATGCAGGTTGAAAGGGACCCTGCTGGAGGTTATTGTAATAGTAGTCTGTTATTGCAGCCTTGTTTTAATGACAGGAGAAAGGAAAGGATAAGCAGATGTGGAAGAGTGAAGCAAAGGGACAAATGAACAAGAAGACAGGAAGAGGGGGAAGTGTAAAGTGAAGGTGGAATGAAGAGACTGAGGCACCAGAAGGAAAGTCTAGGATCTGTACAGGCAGTCACTTTATCAGAGGAGACAGCCTGATGTGGCACTGCCAGGAGCTTTGAGAGTCCCAGGTTCTTGCTCTGTCTGGCAGCTGGGAAAGCAGAATCTGTGAGGTTCCCTGCATTCAGCTTCCTCCTACCCCTGGCTGTGCAGAAGGCAAAGCACAGAAGGTGTTCTGCACCAGGCTGATGTCTGTCATCAAAACACATTCTTTATGGATCTAGTTGCACTTACCCAGAAAGCCAGTGCCAATTTTAATGCTGTTTTTCAAAGGGGATGACTTCCAGATTTCAGAGGTTTGGTGCTCTTCTTTCTAACAGTTAATGTTCTCTTAATTCTTTTTGCTGCCAACATCTAGTACAAATTATGCATTATTAAATGGTTTAATTTTGGATATAAAGAAATCCCCTCCTCCAGGAGCACTATGTACAGTTAAGTGCTGTAGCACCTTGTAGACATGTGCTGGCATATGTAACACAAGCGTGACAATAAGAAAAGAAGAAAGCTTCAGAGCAGTTTGTTTTCTCTTCATAGAACAGGAAATGAAAAAAACCACCAACCTTCTGTTATTGGGGAAGAAGAACTTTGGAAAGCTTCTTTGTTTTGTACCCTTAATGGAGAACTTACTGTAAGAGTTCTTGATTCTTTTGGTCTCTTTGCTCCATATCTTACTCCTTGATAAGATTGTTATAATTTGCTGAAGCATATAATTAAGCCATATATAATCTATTATGATTCGTCTTTCGCACCATAATTAACTGGTTTCGTGCCTTTTTTAGAATTCAGTCATGAGCTCAACTCTTTTGCCAGACCTTTTAGAAGTGGGAAGCATAATTCCTTTTCATAGCACAACACAGTTTGTAGATTTAGTCTGCCAACAAGGATCTGCAAGCATTCTCCTTAAATGCTGATTTTTTTTTTTTAAATCAAGGTAAAGTTTGTTGCAGTGTGGTGAAGATGCACTTTTAGATGACAGACTGGAGTAGGCCATTTTTTTTCCTAAAGTAGGGACTTAAGTCCGAATTGATGGATACTTTGGCTTCTGGTGGTCTATGCTACTACGTAATTCTTCACTAGCTAACCTGAAGTTTTTCAGGTAAAGTTGTGTACAGCAACATACAGGCTCTGGATGTTTGCCAAAATTCTTCCTGTTTCTTCCTAGCATAGGATAAACCCATCATTTTCTCTGAGAGTGCAAGTAATTGCTTATCACTGCCTCTTCATCACGTTCAGCTCTAAGTGTTGTTAATGTGTTTTTCTTTTTTTTTTTTTTTTTTTACTCATGCATATTTCGAGTAGAGTAAGCTGGTTAAAACACAGAATTGATTTTAATTGCTTTGTTAGGTCTAAGGTAGCTGTCTGGTAGCTTTGCACAGTCGTTGTGTATTGGTAGAGAGTGGTACCTCAAAGACAAGAAAGGCTTTAAGGAAAGGCTTGAATCCATCTGCTTCCCTTAAGTACCAGGCATGCAACACTATCTACCTCTTAAGCAAAGTTGTCACTGGTAATTAACTGATGGGGGAGTGGAGAGGAGTGTCAAAGCTTCTGTATGTAGCTGTGACATACTCAGGGTTAATACTTTGTTCTTTAAAACCCGTGAAAGCTGCCAAGACTTCAAGACTTCAGTTATTGTTGGTGTAGATTTTCTTTTTTACTTCAGCTTTCCTTCCCTTGCACTTTGTAAAATTAACTAAACAGCTCTGAGAAACTAAATGTATGATATTTACAAATGGAAAAATGTGGTTGATCAATTTCACACTACAGTTTTTCTAAGTCAGTAATCCTTTGTGCCTCTGACTAGATTTTTCTTCTCATCTATCCTAATGTTTGGGTTTCTTTTTAACAAATGAACACCTTTTCTCCCCATTACATATTGTATATTTGCTTTGGTTTCTTTACCTTCAATGGACAATGATAGTGGACTTGGTTTTCATTATGTTCTATTTTTTGCACAAATTTTGGTTCACTGTGTGTCAAATTGTGATTGCCTGTTTGTGACTGCCACTCATGGTCTGAATTTGTGTTAAGAGGTGATAATGACATGGGTTGTTCTACAGAGCTCTGTCAGGGAGTTTGTATCCTGTTTATTTCCTATTTCTGTTCTGTGCTGCTCCCGTTTGCAGCTGTGATAATGCACAGTGTAACCAAAAGTGGCTCACAGTAATTCAGTGAGATTGTTGCCATAAAGGAATTGGCCTGGCTGTGCTGTACAGCTATCAGTTCCTTTCTGGCAGGGTCTCAGGGGAGCTCAGTGAATACTGCAAAGTCATTTTCAGCCTGATCTTTGTGCCTCAATCTACCAGACAAGTAACCCTGCAGCTAGCTCATCAGCATAATTCCTTCCCTCCACGTCAGCAGGTTCCCAAGACCCTGAACAATGGGGCTTTTCATTAAAGGTCCCTTCTATGTATGGGTGTGACAACTTTCTCAAAAGTTTGTTCTTCCCTTGCATTGCAATTCTGCAGAGGCAGATGCTGATCAGCCCTCTTCCTTGTTGTAGTGATCCTCCTACTGAATTTGTGTGAGCAGGTGTAGCATTGCTCCCCTAAGCATAAATAAAGTCCATTTTGGGATTCCTCTACTAAAAGGGTGTTCTATTTTTTCCCAGATGTGGATTTTAAGAATTTGTCATGTTAGTGAGAATTAAGATGCAAGCCACTCTGTCTTATTTTTACAGTAGATTTTACTCACTAGATTTCTTTTATTCTCTAGTAACCTGCTGTGATTTTCCTTCTGCTGAGGGAGTCTTGGCTGAATGACATTTTTGTGGATGAATTTCCCATGTAGACTTTTTTTTTCATTCAAGATCCACCTTCCTTTCCTCTAATTTGATCTTATATTCATGATTTCAAAATAGTAATGATTTCTTGTTTCACTATAGAGCTGTAAAAGCTCTTTTACCTTAACAGCATATACTTCTTATGGAGGAATGGAAAGGGGAAAGTAGAAAGGGTAGACTAGCAAAGAAGTCTATAAAACTGTTGAATATTCAAAATTTTTATAGTATGTTGGTATTAAACACAGATCCGGGCTAAAAGCCAGCTCTCTGTGGGGTAGGAGGAATTTTTTTGTTCTCTAAAGCATCATGACATAGTTATGCCTTAGTTATTCTTTTGTTTTCTCTGGTTTTTTTGTTTGTTTTTTTTTTTTTTTTTAAATGGGTATCATTCTACCTCCCCTTGCTCTGAGTTTTCAGAGAAGCAGTAAGATTTTTTCCGTACATCGGTCTGAGGACTGCAGACATGAAAACTCACCTAAAGGAAACTGATGGGTCTCTGCCTGTTGCAAGACAGTATAAAGCCTGGAGAGCAGACTTTGACTGTATTAAAGTTGGCTTTGTATTACCTGGTGATCTTAATCCTGGTGTTTGTAACATAATCAGCAGGCATCACACCAGTGCTGCAGTTCAGGTCTGGGGTGCTTTGGTTCCCCTTTTTGGCAGTTATTTGGGTTATCTGCACTGTGTCATGGGCAAGGTGTTCAGAATCTGGTAACAGAAGTCAGCAGCAGGCTCTACTGAGAATTTGTTCTTTGGGAAGCCTCCAGATCAGACTGGCAGTGCTAACTTGCAGTCACATTGCTGCAGGTGTGGATGTAAACCTGGGCACCCCCCAATGACACCTCCATGGGAAAGTGGTGCCTGGCAGGAGAGCTCAGTGAAACACAGCAGTGTTTGTGCCTATGATGGAGCATTTTGCTTATGCTGTGTAGACAAATGGGGTTTTAGGCTGAAGATTTGCAGTTCAGAGGTGGTTTAGGAAGCTGCACTCCTGCCCCTCTGCTGAGACACGGTGCTGGCTGGTCGGCAGCAGGGCTCCTGCTGATGCAGACTGGTGGCTTTGCCCAGGCCACCTTGCTGGAACTCACCCTGAGACTTCACCCAGGGGTAACAGAGAGGCACCAGGCAGACAGCTGAGAAAAGAAACTGGTTGCAGCCTTCAGCTGCCTCTTGCTTGGCTAAGGTGAGCATTTTCTCTCTTCTGCTCCATTGCAGGCCACTGGCCTTTACGCTCATGTGTTTGATTTGGCTTCGTGGCACAGTTCACAACCCGGCAGCAATTCAGAGGCAGAAGCCAAAATCTCTCGGATGTTTCTGCCCTCTCAAAGCCTGTTTTCACTGTAGGAATGCTGTTTTCACTGTAGGAGAGGGCATTGTGTGGGGCAAAAATCTGCTAACTCTTCCACCTTGACCCAAACCATTTAATTGTGTCAAAACATGAGTGAGCAAGTATTTCAAATGCCTAGGATATCCAAGAGTTCCAAGGGTGTCTCCGTGACAGGCTCCTTGTGGCTTCTTTGAAATCTGTTTCTTACTTTTTTAAAACATTAAATTAATAGGCTTCATCCACATTTCAGTTTGCTTTTGCTTATCACCCAGGAGCCTGCTAAGTTTTTATATTGGAAAAGAAGAGGTGAATTCTTGACTGCTAAATCTACTCTGACATATAGTGTCTCCAGAGAGTGTTCTCAGCCGTGGGTGCCTTGCTGCACTCTGTATTTTATTTGATTTGTTTAAAGATACTTAAATTTCATTTTGTGGTGCACTTTTCCATACAGTGGCTCACATGTCTGAGGCTCTTTTGTGGCTTCATAGAGCAGGTTAGAGTCAGTCAGAGGGTGCAGATAGTTTTGCTTTTTGTCAGGGGAACTGTTTAGCTTTTTCTAGCTTCTGTAATTTATTTTTTTTTTCTCCTAGAATAAAATCTGTCATCCTTACACACTGCTAGAGATAAGATTCAAATTTTTTAGTTATTGGTTGCAATGAATACAAACAGCTGGGAACAATATACAAATACAAAACATATGTAAAATGCACTAGGGTCTTAATAAAAAGTGAAAAAAACCTGTTCTTAATATGAAGAAAGAGACACTTTACTGTGGCAGAAAATGGCTTTTTTCTCTATTTGTACATTTAGTAAATGCTTTTATATCTAGCTACAATGTGAGGATACAAGGAGTATCCTTAGTGTGTGTTTCTGAGAGCTGAGCATTGAGAATTTATTCTGCTGAATTCATCCTGCTGAGGATTCATCCTGCTGCTGGAGAGACTTCTGCTCCCTGTCCTGGTTTGACCCTGTGAGCACTAGAACTGGGGCTGACTACTTGAGAGGTACCCAGGCTGGATTTATCCTGGTGTGTGGCTGTCCCCTGCACTGTGGCACAAGTTCTGCTGCTGTAGGAGATGTCATGGCCATGTTTAATGGCTGTGGTAAAATCATCCAGGTGTCTTCCACTCTATACTGTAGTTCTACTTGCTGTGTAAGCAAGCAGTGGTAATAGCATTGTCTAACCACCTCTTTTGTATTGTGCGTACTGCTTGCATGTTTCTCTTTCCAAGGAGAGTTTATTCCCACTTCTTTGAGCTCTGCTAAATTTGTTTCAATAAATGAGCAGCAGAAGAATTGTCTGTAAACTTCATTGCTAGGCACATCTGCAGTAGATAGTCTGAAGGGCTTTCTTGAACAGCTCTGTTCTAGTTTCTCAGAATTCCACTTCACCATGGTGGGAAAGCCCAGGGAGCCCATGTCATCTGTGGAATCACCTGTCTGTACATTTCCAACCAGGCTATCAGTGTCAATGTCTTGATGGCCAGGGGGCAGCAGGTTGTGAGACTGCCTCAGCACCCCTCTTTTGGAAAGGGTTAAAAAAGCAGCAGCGGTGCAACTTACTGAGTTGCTGCAATCATACAGATATGTCACCTATTTTCAGTTATGTGCTATGGTATGGCAGTGCTTGAAGCAGCGAAGCAAAGAGTTAATGCCAAGTTCAAGCTGGCATCTGATGGCAGGGAAGGCGGTTGGGGTGGGATCTCATTTGTATCTGGAATCTTAATGCCCCTTTTCAAAGATCATTTCTTTCTAAAGCATTCCCTGACTATTGCCTTTGTTATCCAGGGCTGAAGCCTATGTGATTTCATTGATATTTCATAATGACCTGACTGACAGTGCTAGGAATTGGGCTTCTGCAGCCTTGGTACAGTAGAAACTGCACAATAGTTTCTTTTCATTAATGAAAGAAGAAATCTCTTGTGCTTATGACTGTCCTGTCTGGTTTTGGAATACCTCCAACTTATCTGCATGCCCTAGCTAGGCTGGCAGATACATTTGTGCCTTGTGCTATTCTTAGAATTCCTTGATAAGATTCTCTTCTTGATACTGTAAGTGAAATAAAAGAAGTATCATTAGTTCCCAGCCTGTTCAATTCTCTTTAAAGTTGTTGGCTGCATCTCTTCTGTGTGAGGTCTCTCTTCTTCAGTTTTATATTTTCTAATGAGAATTTACTGTCACAGGGCAAGATGCCAGTTATGCCACTTTCAGGGCTTGAATTCCAGAAAATCAATGGAGCCTGACACCACTCATTCTTAGCTTTTGTCCCCAAATTTGTCGTTATTCTTCTGGTTTTAGCATTCATACTCAAAGAAAAATGTTAGTCCAGCTGAGGCTTGGCATTTCAGGAATTTTGAAGGCAGAGTTAGTGGCAAGCAGAATCACAGCAGTACCTGATGTCTGTTCTATTTGTCATTGCCTAGTTTGGCCCAGTGCTCAGTGGAACAGGCTGCTCTGCTGTTGTGCTGGAGGGATTTGCCAAGTCTGTGTGGTGCAGGAGTGGGGACAGGGATTTTGGAATTTTTGCCTGCTTTTGAAATCCTGTCATCATCCGAGTTCTTGTTTCTAGAGATCTAGTGGCCAGTGAGGTTTTTTTTTGGTGGATAGTGTTGTCTTTCCCTCACTATTTCCTTTTGTGCTTTAGCTGTTGAAAGGATATGTCCTGCTTTCTGTGGAAGAAGAAGCAGTGGTTTGCTGTGTTGCAAATCCAGTGTCTGGCTCTAGTTGACCTACCCGTACAACTTATGTGTCTTGGCTACAAGTGGATAGCCCAGTTCCTCTTGTTTCTTGGGAGAGAGTTTTCTGATGTTATTTTAACGAGGGGATGGTGAAGTTATGAAGTGAGAGCTTTATGTTTAAAATTAATAATCTGTTGTCACTTCTGGACCCTAGTTTTTTGAGAAGCTCATACCTATTATTACCAAGCTCCTGCCTTAATACATAAATCTCATTGAGTGCCTACTTTTATGCTTACTTGAGTAAATAATTTTAGTGGGAAGGTAAAATGCCATCAAGACTTATTCAGCAGTGTCAATAATCATGACAAATGAGTAAGAATCAAGCCAATAGTAGTTTTACAAAACCTGTCAGCAATTGTCAGATTGAGATGGTTTTTCTGTTATTTAGGTCTTCTGAGACAATTTATATAAATAAGGCAAGGCTTGAATATCATCTATGTACCTGAGTTATTGTATGGAAACTGAATATAGCATGCAAATATGCTCCATGTTCACTCCTTTTTCAGTTGGGGGACATAAAGAAGCAATATTGAAGGTGTCAGCTGTTATTTTGAGGTGTGTAGTGCTGCCTATGGATGTTTTCTGGCCTCTGATTACATAGTTACCAAACAAACCCACCGTTTTTTTTTTTTCAGAATGCTCTGGATTCATCAAGCAGGAGCAATTTCTTCCTTCCCTTTTCTCAACTGCTACCATTGAGAATAAGATCTTTGCAATGAATAGCAGCTTTAGTAGTGCTTGCTTTTGGAATGAGACACCAAGTAATAAGTGATTGGTAGCAAGGATAGCCTTGCAAATATGTTTTGCAGAGCAAAGGCATTCAGCATTTTGTTAGCTTAACTATCACTTTTTAGAGTGTTATCATTTTTCCTTCTAAAAAATCAAAGAGTCAGTGTAAGCAAGCTTGTATAATGGGGCTATTCAGCCAGAAAATGCGATGCAAGTGTGGGTGTATGGAGTATTGAAGTCTCCTCCATGCTGTGTCTAGGTTTTTGCTGTAGGATTGAGCAGGTTCATGGATGGCTCTGCAGGATGGCTACAGGCAGCTGACCACCTATGACATGGAGGGGGCTGAGGCTGCAGACCTGGGGTCTGATTGCTGCTCTGATGTTGTCTTCACGTGTAATCTTCCCCTGCTGCTCCAGGTCCCCCTTTGCAAGTCCAGCAAATCCACTTATTCTCTGTTCACACATGTGTCAGGTGCTTATCCAAACAGAACTGACCTGAAGCTCTGAAATGAAATTGTGTAGAATGTCAAAGATAAGATTTGTTTGTTGACACCTCAAAAGGAGAGGGGGGGTTTGATGAGAAATCTCAGTTATGGCATAGTTTGGTTACACAATGAAGCAAAGAGTGAACTCTAAAAAGAGTTCTAATTAGTCAGATCTTAGCTCCTGGCCAGTGCCAAATGTTGTTGCAGCTTGATAGATGAGGAATTTGCCTCTACAAAATCACAGTGTATTACTATATAAGCAATTTGGTCAAACAGCCTGTCAAATATTTGGGATGTTCTCCTACAAATACAGCAGGTATTTGTCCCTGACAGGATCTTCTTGCCTAAGCCCGTCCATAGACTGAAAGAGTTCACTGCCCCTCTGCTTCGTGGTGGTTTGTTTTTTGTCATGTTTAGTTTTGACCTATTTGCACACATTACCTAATGAAGGTAGCAAGCTCCTTTCTTGTATCCCTGTGGCATGGTCAAAGTGAAGGACTCTGAAAATCTCATTTCTGACCAAAGATAGTCTATTGCAAATTTAATTGCATGCTAGAGGAACTATTACTGTAAAAAAATCATAGCTCAAGACTGCAGGCTGAAGATGATCATGCTGTATAATCCTTAAATGCAGAAAGAAAGGCTAGGAAAAAAACAAAGCTTCTTAAAGCTCTGATAATTTTGGACTGATTTCTTTGGCTTTAGATTTTAATATTGACACAGCCAGGCAAACAAGGCAAATAACTTTTAGCTCACAATTCCATTCTGATGATCGTGATTACTTTGATATACCTGATCAGATATTCCTCCAAAACCCTGTTGCAGATTACTTCCTGTAAGGAAGGTGTAACAATAGGAACATTGGCCTTAAGAGATGCCTCATAAATACAGACATTTTAGGTTTCTCAAAAGCAAATTCTGTAGAGTTTGATCACATCAAGTTGGTGAAAAACTTGATGTGAACTGAACAGTAAAATGTAAAGTCTGTTTCTTTGGTTTGCACAAACCAGTGATGGATCAAGCTCTCATCCATGCTGTCTGGGAAAGCAGTGCTTGTTTTGAAGGCAAGTAAATGTATTTGAAAGGTAACATAATTTCTTTCTTCCTTGCATTTGCTATTACTTCTCTGCAGCCTTCCTTTGTGTTTTGACTTATCAGAGTACATTTGCAGACATCTAATTAAAGTAGACCATTTAAAATAGTAAAAACACCACTTTAAGCAACAGCAATATCCATGTTTTACCTCTGTGACTGTTTATCAAAGTGGTTTATTATACCACTGAATCTTTCCAAGGCTTGTGTTTTTTCCTCTTTCTACCAGTTGTCTCTTTGTTGGGGGCAGCTGCAGGGGAGGCAGCAAGGGAGAGGAGGAAGCCTTCTAATGTATTTTGTCCCAGTTACCATTGCTACTTGATGTATGTATTAAAGTACTGGAGATGGTGCTCAGGGGAGGTGGTAGAATAGTTTGAATTTGTTACTATGTACAGGTATGATCTGTGTTTTATTAATATGACAGTACAGTCTGTCTCCTACTGCTTTCCACTGATTCTAGCATTTGGGTCCTGCCTGTCTCTTGGAAACCTGCAAGCATCAGCACATGTCTTTTCCCAGGCTTATGCAATATAAGGATGTGAAAGCTCAAACATGACACTTAAATGTTCTAAAAAGTTCCTTGTTCATTTACAAAACACGGATCTTTAAAATAACGTGTGCCCTTTCTGTCTTGTGTTGCTTCAGTCACAGCAATAGATGAAGTGATTGTTTAACTTTCTCTCTCCCTGCTGTCTCTGCAGTGCACATACATCGAGATTGAGCAGGTGCCCAAAACTCATGCTGTGGTGCTGAGCAGACCCTCCTGGCTTTGGGGGGCAGAAATGGGAGCTAATGAGCACGGAGTGTGTGTAGCCAATGAAGCTGTCGTGACCAGAGAACCAGCTTCTGAGTCTGAAGCCTTGCTGGGCATGGATCTTGTCAGGTGGGTGTCCTGCTGAGCTGTGACCAGCCTTTCATCGTCAGCCTTAGATGATGCTGGTACCAGGTAACAGCTTTGTGGTGTTGGCATAAGGAGATTTTAAAACAATATAACCAGGCTAGGAAGGGCTCCAGATACAGCTGAGTGAAAACTTAAAACATTTGCAATCTGAATTTAGCTACCAAGAATGTGCCAATCTGTTGTGGGTTCACTCAATATACCTTGTCTACCTACCCTACAGTCCAGCAGTGGCTATTCTGACAGGGTAAGAGATATGATTACATTGTTAGTAAGGAACTGCTAACTAATTTGTAATATCAGATTTCTGGTGTACCCTTCATTCTCCCCCACTTTACAACAGCCTACTCTGACCTAAAAAGCTTATTCTGGGCTTATAGCCAACTGTAGGCATAAACAAACTACTATGCCTTACTTCAGCCCATGCATTCCAATGCAAGCCATTGCCCTTATTCACATGCTGGCACACAAACTCCTGAGAGTCTGTTCATTGACGGCTGTCTGCCCAAAAGGCTTGTGCTGCACTGTAAGCCCCAGCCTGCATGCTGATCTTGTGGTGAAGAGAATTTAAAGGAGGCTTGAGTGGGGGATGAAAGCTGAAAATGAAAGAAGAGAGAATATGTGAACTTATTACAAAAAATAATGAAGAAAATGGACTCAATTCAAAGACCAAACAGGACAACAGCTGCATATTTAAGTAAATCAGTCTTAGACAAAATAGTCCTACTGGACTTTGCCCTAGGATACTTAATAAGCTGACTGAAGCAGTTACAGGTGAATTCTCATTTTTCTTGAGGACTTGTGAAAAATGGGAGAGATTTCGGTTGACTGGAAAAAGTTAAATGTTGTGGCTGTACTTAATATTGTTAAAAGGAGTTGCTGTAAACCAGCTTAACCTCAGTTCCTGAAAGGGAAAAACCTCAAATATCAAGGAGTTAATAAATGCACAGTAATAACTGGTAGTCAAGAAAAATCCCATCAAACCATTCTACTTTACTCCTGCAATGAGTTAAGATATTTTATAGATAAAAGGATAGGAAATAGACTTTTAAGAGGATGTTAAAACCTTCAGAGTTATTCTCATGAACAAGCTGGGAAATATGAGTTAGAAGAAATGGTTGTTAGGTGCATAGCTGCCTGAATTGTAACTGTTCTCCAACATGTCTCTGCAGAAATAGTGTCTGCTTCCAGCTACCATAAATCAGGAGGAATATGGGCCAGTTGAAGAGAATGCAGTGGAAATTGGAAATGTGATCAGAGAGCTCTTAAAATCTGGCCACTGACAAAATCATGAGGGAATTTGGGTTAACTTTCTCTTTGGTGTTTTCTCTAAGCCCTGTATATACTAAAGGAAGCTATACCTGAGAGAACTTAAGAATTTAATTGCATCAAAAGAGGCTAAGTAGATGTTGTAGAGGGGTTGTTTAAGGAAGTATAGGATAACCTTTTGTGAAGAAAAAGACTTAGATGACTTTCTAAGCTCCACTTTTATTTTTTCCGTCCTACCACAGTCCTTTTGAAGCTTTACCAAAACACTGGTTTAAATGTCAAGTTCTACTTACTTCATAATCAGTTATTACATTCTCAAAGGACAGTTTAACATTCAAATATATATGCTATCCAACAGCTCTAGATTTACCCACACTAGCAAATCAGGACATACCAAAGTAAGGAGGCACTGCCATAAACCACAAGTAATCATCACCTGTAGGTGCACACTCCCTCTCTTCCTTCTTACCTGCAGAAGAATTTGTAGCTCAGATGCAGAGAGAGGGTGCTTCAGGCAAGGAGAACCAGAGATGTGTTGTTACCATCTGCTGCTTGTTGCAGCCTAAGTGATTCTTCCTCTGATTGTGATGACTTGGCCAGTTGAATTAAGTGTGTCTATTCCATGTCACCTCATAGAATAGAGATCGATCCATCAAGTACAAAATCGATCTCTGGGCTGCAGTGACGCAGCTGGAACCAGCTCTGCCTCTTTGGTGGAGTATCACAGCATGTCAGAACACTTGAATGATTCTTAAGAAACTAATAAAGTTTGTGTGATGGACTGCAGGGTTAGAAGTTGGTCCTGTTCCATGCAGGCTGATCCCCGTCCCAGTTAATCTAAATGGAGAACATGGACACATACATACAGAAAAACTGAGGGAAAATATGCTCCAGTCCAAATTCCTAAGGAACCCTTCGTTTCCCAAGGGATTTATTCAAAAGCTGATTTTTGAAAGCTATACCAGTATTGCTGCATTAATTAGCTTATCAGGATTTTCTTCAGGTAGTCTTCCTAGATGCCTGCAGTTTTGGTTTGTTGGTTTTTTGTTGTTGTTGTTGTTTTTTTACAGTTGCAACTGTAAAACACCTGTTCACTTAAGGAAGCATATACTTCTGAAGAATTCATGTACTATTTTGCTGATAAGTTAGGACAGCACTATCATACAAAAGATAAATATGGAGAAACCTGTAAATTACACCCTTATTTTTGCATTTTTAATTTTTGCATTCTTAATTTTAATTCCTATGTGTTTGTATTATTTATTTGTTCTTTTCACCATAGGTGTAATAAATTTTTCAGAGCCACACAGAGATGCCAATCTTGGCAGGGAGTCAAGAATGCTCTTTAAAATGGTATTAATTTGTTTACTGATTTCTTTCCTTAGAGACCTCGAAACTGAATAAAGTAGAATGTCATCAAGTATGTTAGTTAATTTGGAAAGCCCGCATTATGTAACAGATAGGTGAAGTTGAAAAGCTTAAGATAATATTGTTTTGACAATATGACAGCATAGTGGAGGTACTTAGGCAGTGGATTGTACTAAATCACTGTGATTTTATTAATAAGTAATTCAAGCTCTCATCTGGGTTTGAAATTGCTTCTATCTGTTCTTTCAGCTCACCTTGAAGAGAGCTCTGAAGTGTGTTAGTGGGAGGGTTATGCTGCAGTTGCACAGGACATTGATGCTGAGATAATTGACAAGACTTAATTTTGTGGAAATGAGTTGTGTGGTTGTTGTGTAGGATGGCCTTTTGTCCTTTTTTTTTAATTTTTATTTTATTTTCCTGTCCCTTGTGACTGACAGATAGGAGCAGCCAAGCAAAAGCAGTGCTTATACCTTTACTTAATGGAAATAAATGTAACATTGGAGCCATTTATAGAAAAATAATACGTAAAGGGTGCTTCTTCAGCCTGGATACCTGCTGCAGTTTTGACAGCAAAAGCTAGACTGTAACCATCTCAAATGGAAATTTTCAGGGAGACTTTATTAAAGTTTTAGTGGGATGTTACGTCTCTTGGCAGTTTTTGATCTAATTATAACCTAATGGTTTTAGTCATTAACTGGGGAGAGGGGAGAAGATTATCACTGAATCTAGTGGCTATATGGTCACCAAGGTAGTTTTCAGTCAATTCACTTACCTGTGTCATGGACTGCTCTTTGGGAATAAATAAGACATGCTTTTGGACTGGTTTTTAAATTATGTCTCTGGTATGTGCAATTTCCCCCAAATTTTTGCAATGTTTTCCCAAGTTTTTGTGATTGTTCCCCAAATTTTTTGGGATTTTTCCCAAATTTTTGGGATTTTTTTCCCAATTTCTTTTGTATTTCCTCCAAATTTTGGAGATTTTTCCCCAAATTTTTGTGAATTTTCCCAAAACCGCTGGAATTTGCCCCAAACCTGGTTCATTTTCTCCTTCAGGCATAGCTGTATTGGTCTGAAAAAGCAATTGCACCAGTAATGAAAAGAATGAAGGAAAAACATAAATGCAGAGGGACAAAAAATGGAGTCACCAGTACAAAACAAGTTTCAGCTAACAAGGAATGACTAGAGGGAAAGATCTTATAAATGTAAAGTAAGAAGATGATGGAGGAGGAACTGTCACTTTAAGTTAAGCCTTAAAATTCTAGTTGGCTCTTAGCTCTTGTTTGTCAGTTAGTGATAAATAGATGCTGCTGAGAGAGATGAAAACACTGCTTTCAATAATTTAGCCTAAAACAAGGCTAATAGTAGCCAAGTATTTAACAATGCAGACCCACTGCAGAGAAGTACTGAGATCAACAAATCTGTATTCAAATTATCAGGACCTGATTTGTCTACTGTAATTTTTAGGAAAGAAAGAGAGTAGTGTTTTCTTGTCATGTGATTTCAAGAGAAATGGAAAGAGCTAGCTTAGATAGTGCTTATGTCTAAAAATGTTATTTTCTTGGAACTGTCCATCAGTCAAAGTTATTTTGTCCATAGAGCAGTTAGAGAAAGACAAACACAGGAAAATATTAAGGTGGCAAAACAACAGAGAGAAATTTTGGACTGATCTAGGTAATTCCCAAAGGATGGAGGCATGGATACACTGTTGTTTGAAACACTGCATTTCCTCATTACCAGTAATTGGATTTTAGAACCAGTGAAATTGTTTGCAGTTCTGATTTCAACTTCTGGTTACTGCTTTTGTTGTTGATTCAGTTAGGGCTGTAAATTATATCAATGGCTTATTTAATGCCACTTACTCAAGGCAGGATACAGTCATTCCCTATGGCTTTGTAAAATTTATTACCACACCTCAGTTTGTTTTTCCATAAAATATCCTTGCTTTCCTTGAACTTCCTTTTAAAATTCTGTTCTTTCAGACATATGGTTGCTCTTACTTCTGACAAAAGCCATATCTGGTATTCAAATAGTTTTTTGGGGAAGCCTCTGCAGGAGCTCTGAAGTGTGACTGTGCACATATGTTTGTCTTTACAGCATAGAGTATGTATATAAGGATAACACCTGGTTTCCATGGCCAACCAGAGCATTGGGAAAGAGAGGTTGTAGAGAGCCTGTAATATTGAATACTCTGTTTATTTTTTAATAGCTGGTAATATTAATTTACAATTTCCCATCCTTGTACAGAAAAGTAATCTTGTTACAGCTGTTACTTAAAAAAATACTTGTAAATTGTCCTTCAAATGTATTCTGCCCGAGGAGATAAATAGAGCATTACATGTTTACAGTACAGCTGAGATCAATGATTGGTAATTGGACTTTAAAAAAAAAAACCTAAAAGCCAGCTATGATAGGCTTGAGAGTAAAGAACCAGCATAGCAAATCAAGACTAGAAACAAATAATTCTATATCTCATCCTTTAGTAACTACCTAAAGCAAGAACTCATATTAGGCATACCAGGCACTTCAATATTTTAAATTCAGATGAGTGCTGGTGTTTAAAAACAATAACTTGAGGAGATCTTACTGTATCATTCCTCTCTGATTCTTTGTTTTACTCTTTTCTTGTAGACTTGGCTTAGAAAGGGGTGCAACAGCTAAAGAAGCTTTGGATGTAATAGTTGCTCTGTTGGAAGAGCATGGACAAGGTGGAAATTATTATGAAGATGGGAGTTCATGCCATACTTTCCAAAGTGCGTTTTTGATTGTGGACAGAAATGAAGCCTGGGTACTGGAGACTTCTGGAAAGTATTGGGCAGCTGAAAAAATCACAGGTTAGTTTAGAACTCATTGCAAGTCCTATTAAAAATAGCTGTAAAGAGTGGTCTTGGAAGAATTGGTCTTAAAGTGAGTTTAAATAAGTGACTAATGAATGCAAGTGTTTGATTAAATCACCGATTTTAGTTTTCGATATTTGTACTACTTCGGCTTTCTTCCATGTGTTGATTTGCATTTGCTGATGTGATTTAGCATTTTCTGTGAAGATGGAGATTGTTGCCTTTATGCATAAACTATGTAATAATCATAATTTTTATATTTGATAGGTACATTTTCCCAGATTTATTTTCTGTTTGGAAATGTCAGATGGTTTTTTTTGATGGCGTTAATGCCCAAATTATTATTTACAAATCTAAAATATTGGAGGAAAGGATAAGTGTTGATTGTTTTGACAGAAGGGCTTTTTTTCAGATGATAAATTGAATGGGTTGCTAGTCGTGGTTCCTTTACTGAAATAGATATATTCTCTTCATATCCCTGTTTTTTTTAATGATAGTGCAAAACAATAATTTTCTGCTCTTTAAACTTGTAAATGGTTTCTTTTTCTGTATGTGTGAAGCCAAAGCTGCCAAACTAACTTCTAGAATTCACTGGCTTAGTAGATGAATTTATTTAAAACTTTTCCAGCATATATGGGCTGCCTTCATGTCATATGATTGTTTAAGGCCTGTATTTAATCTATTCTCATCTTGATTTTGAAGGGATTTTTTTTATTTTCATAAGAGAAGAGCTTTTTAAAATGTACTCATGCTTGAATGAAGTGAAAATTCAGCGTGTTTAAGAGGAGTTTTTTCATCCATGACTTGAGCTATGACAGATCCATTCAATTCTCTCCTCCTTTCTCCCTAAATGAAAGGTAGGAGACAGCAGATATGGGGAGGAGCAAAGAAAAATCACCAGGCTGTGCAATGCTGTGTGATGGCCTGCTGTCAGTCCCTGCCACCAAACAGGAACCAGTTACCTTCACAGAGGTGGTCTTTTCCCAAGTAAAGCTTGCATTTTAAGGATACCTACAGGTTATCTGGCATAAATAGGTACCAAACATAGAGGAGAGAAGAGTGAAAATACTGTCCTGATGAAATCCCAGTTCTGGCAAGCAGCTGATTCCTGGCATTATGCAGTGACAGCCTGCCTTCTTCTCTTGACCTGCCTGACTGGTATTTGAAGAACAGTGGGTTTTATGTAGCAGTTTTAGCTGCATCAGCAATACATAACCTTCATGTCCTTCTTCCCTTCAGATGAAGGCAAATAAACTCTTGCCCCCATCTGATGCTTGCAGCTTTTTGAAATTATTCTACTGCTCTGTTCTGGTTTCTACTGGCACATTGCTCTTCAGGAGGTCCCTGTGAGCTGCAGATAAGTAGTTTCCACCTTCCGCAGCCCTGCAGGAGAGGCTGCTGGCTATGTAAGAACTCTCTATTTCATACTTTCTTCAGGGGGCTCTTTTCTGCCACCATAAGTGTGCCTCTTAAGCTTTCAAATGAATGCACAAATGCTGTTAAAATGTGGAAAATGTGCCATTCCCCAGTGTGAAGGCATATTTTTTCCTGACTATCGTCAGAGTTCTAATATTACTGCTGCAGGACTGTAAAGCTTATAGTGAGTGTTTATTAAGCAACTCTCAGACAATAATTTGAGAATGAATATTTCAAAGTCCTTTCTACTAACGTTCCTAAGTATCAGTGGAAAAATTTATTTGATTGATAATTTTTTTTTTGGTGGTGGATCAAACTCATGAAATATTATTTTGCATAAGTTGATAAATGTAATACTTAAAGAGCTCTTAAAGAATGGGTTGCCTAGCTGAACACAAATACAAATATCCTCATCAATCAAGAAAATTCCTTGAAAAGTATGCTGTTTGAAAGGGTGAATCAGAATAAGCTGCCAGTGACCCTCATGTGAATCAGAATTGGATTACAGGGACTTTTTTTCAGAATGATGCACAGAATTTCCTGAAGTTGTTACCCATTATTTAAATTGCATGCATGGGGCATTACAAAAGCAAGCTTACTTTTTTGGAAGGCAGTATTAAAAACTTCCACAACTACTGGTTTTGTTTCTGTCTAAGAAATGATTTGTGCCAAATTCCAGAATCTGTGTTTATTTTAGTTTGTAGTTTTACTTCATCAGCTCTTTTGCTGGCTTCCAATAAGTTTGCTTTATTCTCTGAGGAATATCTGCAGCAACCACTGCCATGCTGTGGATATATGGTTATAAGCACTGCAGTATTTTTGATAAAAGGAACTTCAAAAAAGTTCAGTATTCTTTGGAGGCTACTTACACATTCTTTTTACTTCATGCCATTTTAAAATTTAAGATAAAAGAATTGTAATTTGAACCTATCTTGCAGCCTACAGTGAAACTGATTCTCAGCTGGGAAGCTTAAAACAATTGTAATGATTTAAAAAACATTTTCCAAGTTCTTAATTTTGAAGGGCAAGGAAGGTTGATTAAAAGCAGTTCTGCTGAAATATATTTTGAAATCAAGTCAGATCTCAAGCCTTCTTGTGTCTGTGGAATATGCCATTAGAAAAAAGATTAGGCAGGTGCCTTTGGCATTTGGATAACACTATTGCTTTGTGGTCAGAACGTGTGAGGTGTGGATTGTAAAACTGGCATTCTGTCTAAATCCCACAGTTAATCACAGGTGTCAGTGTCTCAGCAGGGCACAGAGGATTGAGCTCTGCAACCTGCAGTGATTGGTAATTCTGTGTATGTGTAATTATATAGTTACACAGTCATGCCAAATGTACATACTAACCAATGGATTAATTTGTTTCCTAATTGATATGACATTTTCCTTCCAGCTTCTCCCAGGAAAACTGTATTAATGCTCTCTTTTAATATGTGGCTTTTTCTAGAGGGAGTGAAATGCATTTGCAATCAGCTTTCATTAACTACAAAAATTGATGCTGAGCATCCTGAACTAAGGAATTATGTGAAAAGTCAAGGCTGGTGGAATGGAGACTCAGACTTCAATTTTTCTGAAGTGTTTTCTCTTGCTGATGACCATTTAGCCTGTTGTTCTGGCAGAGAGAGCCTAGAAAAGCAAGGTGGTAAGTGTTGAACTATCTTTTGTGGGCACACTGGGTTTTTAGTCGCTGCTACCTCCTTTTCAGGCATTCTGTCCAGAACTCCATGTGACTGAGAACACCTCTACATGTAAACTGTCTAGGAAGGAAGATCAGAACTAAAGACTGTCCCTAAATTTGCCACAATTTAGGATGAAGCCCTTACTGTTGCCCCCAAGGTTTCAAAATGGGATTACAATTACAAAGTAACTTTCTTCAGTATTCTGATATGCATTATGTGCCACTGCATCTGTGGTTTCCTGGCATTTTAGTGGCCCGACATAACACTAAAATTATACTATAAAAAATGGCCTCATGTATCAAAGATTGAGCTCAGTGGAATCTGCCTTTTGGGGAAAATGTAGATTTAACCTTTTGGAGAAAGGTTCAAGAGCATAGTTTAAGGAAGAGCAGTTGCAAACTGAAGTTGCTTTTTCTTTGTTAAACAGAACAAAGCTACTGGGACAGACATCCTTTGATTCTCTGCAAAAAAAGAAGGGGTTTATTTCCAGACCCAGATGTATTACTGACTTCAGTTCACTGCAGCTGGCCAAAATACCTCTGAAATGGACAGCCTGCAGCAGTGCATAGCTGACACATATCTTCTCTTTCATGCATGAAAAATAGCACAAATTATCATTTTATAAAAAGCCCTTTACCACAGATGTGAATTTGTAGACTGTTGGCATTTTCACATGTTGGTAAATGTTCTGAAGAGTGTAGGGGTGAGATATTTGTTGCACTGCAGAGTTCTTGCTAAGGCTGCAGAGTTGCAGGGAGTGTGGTTAGTGTCTGAGGCAGATACAGTAATTCTGAGGGGCTATAGGTGAAGGTTCTTAATAAATCTGGATTATAGAACTAAAAACCCTGAGGGCCCCTACAGATAGATGGCTATGGCTGAAAATCTTGCAGGCTGCTGAGTCATTCTGTGTCTCCTGGTGTGTTGAGGCACCTGTGCATGGAGGTTTGAGTCACTGCAGAGCCTGAGAAGGTACAGGGAAGATGCCTGATTTGCCAAAGGAGGATGTGAGAAAACATGGAGGGCCAATGGGGGGAAAGCTGGGATGAGCACAGGCAGAAAACATGGTGAGAACAGAGGATTCTTGTAGATAGGGGTTTGGAGAAAAATCTTGGTGCCTAGGTCTGTTGCTGTAACATTCTGTGACTGCAAGATGATGTTTCAAAATTTCAACTGAGAATGGAAATTGGGAAGTGGAAGATCTCATTCTGCCCTGCTTGGGTAGTGGAAAAAGGATGTTTTAAATAAGTAGTCTCTTCATAGTGACTGCTAAAGCAGTATTACAGCCTTCTTCCTGAATATGCACCTTTTTAATAGCATCTCTCCCTACCTGGCAATTGCCATGCCTAATTAATGCTTCTTACCGTTCTCATTTATTAGCTAGGCACATTCTTTCTGAAGGTTCATTGCTTAAGTAGAAACTGTTAACTGGGATTTGTGACATGCCCATGTCGAGTGTCAGTGGCCATTTTAGGCCAAAGCTTGTTCAGGCTAAAATCCTTACCTGGGCTCCAAGCCATTGAACACTCAGGAATCTTTTCCCCCCCTCCATATAGGTGACGTTTCTGCACAAGCTATGATTGATGTCCTGCGTGACAAGGATAGTGGTGTCTGTGTGGACTCTGAATCTTTCCTCACTACAGCTAGCATAGTGTCTGTTCTGCCTCAGGACCCTAGTTTTCCCTGTATTCATTACTTCACTGGCACACCAGATCCTTCAAGGTAAGCCACAGCACTGGGGTCCCTGGGGTGCAGAGCAGGTGATGGGGTGAAAGGTAACAAACAAACCCTGCCACCCAAACTGGAACATATTTCAAGAGCGTGTTCTAACCAGAAATGCTCTGTGACGTGCAATCTGACAGTCCTGTTAGCGAGCTTCTAGGGGAAATGCAGTTTAGGGAGGAGCCAGGAATTTCAATGTAGTTGCTTTCCAGTTGGAAGGCTGTTGAGATTATGAAGTGGGGGGCTTCCCAAGTCACTTCTCTCTAACAGGTAGGTGCAAAACTCCAAAAATGAAGTGTTTTAACTATCAGAGAAGGGTTGTGTACTCTAGGTAGCTTCATATGTCATCAAAACATCTGCAAGTTGTTGGGATCCCAAGCATGTTTTTTATTTGAGGGACAATTTCCAGTTGATTTACATGGTGTCCTTGCTAGGTGAAAGAGCTGAGGAGATTAGGGAACCCATATGCCAGATCATGAAAAAACTAATGAATTACCTTGTGTTTTAAACAGAATCCACCTGGGATTCACTAAACCACTTGCATTGAGGTAAAGAGGTTATGGGGAGAAAAAAATGGTGCCCTTGATTGTCACTCCTGTCAGAGGGCTGGTAGTAATCATTAGATTTTACTGAGGGCTGTGGAAGTCTTCCATACCAAAGTGACTTTCCACCCACCTTGCATTATGCAACTCAGACTTTCATGGTTAAGTGTCAATTTTAAACTTGCTCACCCAAACTTTTCTTTGACTTGATGCAAATTCTTTGCGATAAAAAGGAGCAAGGCTTCAAATTATCTTTTGGGTTTTCTGTCCTTTTGAAGGTTGAAAACCTGGCTTAAAAGCCTTGTTTTCAACATTTCTTGCTTTATTTGACACTGTAATGCATTAAGAAAGAATTATTTTAAATGCAGCTAGTGAGTCACGTAAATTCTTAGTCAGCAAGGCTTTGTGACAGTGATGGAAAGGGTTACAGCACTGAACCTGCTGACTGTACACAGGCAGTGGCTATTAATTGTGTGTTGCAGAAGTCTTCACTTTTGGCAGGTTCTTCACTGCAGAATGCAGGGTGCATTGTTGTTCTGTATCTAAAGAGGAGGAAGGCAGTTGTTCCATGCACTTGCCAAAACCTACTTTCAGCTTCTCAGGAATGAAGATTCTGTATTGATGGGGGTTTTTTATGTTTGTCTCTCTTAGGAGTTTAGACCCAAATTCAGTGTTAAAATACTTTGAGAAGTGTCACAATATTGGTAGCCATGTCTTCCCCCAGCTCTTGAAGTAGAATTCTAAAGTGCTGCTGTTTATATGCAAAATCCTCTGATATTGAGCAAGATATGTAATCTTCCCTGCTCCATGCAAGTGGTTTTTTCTGATTTTAAAACTTAAATCTGGAAGAAGGAGGAGAGATGCCAGTGGGAACAGAGGAGAAAAAACTGATGTGAGGCTGAACGTTGAGATTTGTTACAAAAAACTTGGAGGAGAAAATCAGTGCTACTTTTTTAAAGAAATGGCAGAACTGGCATGAGGACACCAGAGAATCTTATAGGTAAAAGGGGTAATGTGTTTTTTCAATAATTGCCAAACCCAGTTCTTCTAAAGCACACAGATTTGTTTTGCTTGACCAGTACCATGTCTCTAGCTTTACCCTTGCCTAGTGTAGATGAATTACCTGTGCTGCTCTGTATGTGTTGTTTGAAAATAGCCTGGTGAACATTTCAATATTCTGCAACATTTCAATATTACTGCAAGCAGTACTTTTCATTTCTTTCAGGTCCATATTTAAACCCTTTATTTTTGTTGATGATGTAAAATTAGTACCAAAAGTCCAGTCTCCTTCTTTTGGCAATGATGATCCTGCTAAAAAGATACCTCGATTCCAGGAGAAACCAGATCGTAGGCATGAATTGTACAAGGCACATGAATGGGCCCGATCTCTCCTGGAGAACGATCAGGTAAGAGCTGTGGGACCTAGAATTAAAGAACTGAAGTCAATGTAGATTTCCAACTCCGTAACTTAATTCACAGTCACTCACTGAAAAACATTCTCTGAATATTCTTAGAATCCTTGAGAATTTAGCTTGAAAAATGATGCCCTCTGAAGGACAAACTATTCTACATAGTTTTTGTTATCCTGGGAGTATTGCTCTGTTCCATTACTTTTACAAAATGCAAAGTCAAACTGTTAAACTGATTATGTTGTTCAGTCCCCACTCTGCATATAGGATTTTTAGTGTTTAGAACACTGGATGCTAGTGCAACATGGTATCAGAATTATGTGCTAGGATGAAGGCAGGAGTGTTGTAATTTGTATCATATGCTAGATTAAGAACTACATAGTTTGGAAAGGTATTTTTCTTTAAGGAATAATTTGCACATGACAGTTTGGCAAGTCTTGCATTTTGCAATTTAATGCATTTGTGTTAATTTTTAACTGAAAATGCCATGTGAGAAGAAAGGACACTTTACAGTGCCATGCAGTACATACCCGAGGGCTGAAAAACTTCCATGGTAAAAACTTAGTGTTGAAGATCTCTTATGCAAATACTTTTGAAATAACTAAAGTCAGGAAGGAGATTATTCTGTATAGCTTTGCCAAATGGTTGAGATACAACTTTTGGTGTCATTGGGCAGGTAGTTCAATAACTTCTCAACATGTGCAATTACAACTACAGCAGTGAACTGGATAAGTGGTTTTAAGGAAGTGAAACAGAGGCAAAGCTCACCAAGGCACACCTGTCAGGCTTTTATGGGTATTCAAGCAATTTGTGGAAGACCCTCACATAGTTGTGTTGAACTCCCACAGAGGATTTGCTTTTCTACAATTTTCTTCTGTGTGTATTTGCATGGGTCAGAGTCTTGCTATGATCATAACAACATTCAGACCTACCCACTGTTGATTAAGGAAGCTATGATAACCTTTGCTAGTACAAACATTATTTAAATGCAGCTGGGGTTAGATTTTTAATTTCTTGGAATGGTGTAATTTAAAATCTGTGGTTTCTGGTAACATTGTTTTAATGTGCAGCTGGCTCTCATATATTTCGCAAGATGTTGATTTAGGGAAGACCTGAAAGAGGCATCTTAGCATCTTGTGGACTCTTGCCTGTTAAAGTCCTCACAATGATACCAATAGTTGCAGTAGAAAAGAAAATGCAGTTTCTACTCAGGTTTCATGCTATAAAAGCTGCCCATCCTAGAGCCTAAACCTTAGATGAGATGCTCTACTCTTTCTGGGCAAAATGCTGAGAAAAATCCTGAAAAACTCAGAACCACCGCTCATTCTAAATGACTTTGTTTTCCCCTGAAACTCAGTTTTGAAAGCTGCAAGCAAAACAAGCAGCACTTCTCCATTTAAAAAAAAGGTAGTGTTGAAATAACATTTGGATAAAATGAAATTACACCTTTTCCAGGAGTAAATTTTCTAGAAACATAAAGAGCAGTAAGTTGTAATGGCACACAAAACCTCCTTGGGATCTGGAATCTAAATACTGTTACATGACGTATCATTTTAGATCTATCATCATCTTGCAGGTGTTGATTTGAGGGATGCTCATGCAAATACCACAACCTGTACAATTCTTAGGGCTTCCAGTCTTCTCACATAGTTCTGTTAGTGGGATTACAAGCTTAAGAACTTGCTCTATCTCTATTATAGGTACAAACCTTATATAATTTTCCTCTATCCATCTTTGACTCTCTTCCTTTGCTTTAAACTTAGCAACTCCTGTTTGGTTATTTTTCTTAATGCAAAAAATGTCCAGGACTGTGCCTTTTAGCCTTTGGCCATCCAAAAAAAAAAAAAACAAAACTAATAACAGAAATAGTTTGTACTTAAAAAGTCGTTTTAATTTTTAAAAATATTTGAAAATATCCCTGTAACAAAGAGAGAGTAAAATGCTTTAATGAGCTTGTTTGCTGGTTAACTGAGTTTGGTTATTTCATGCCTTTAGGATAAAGGCCAGAAACTGATGAGGATTATGTTAGACCTTGAAAAACAAGGTTTAGAAGCAATGGAAGATATCCTTTCTCGTACAGAGATTCTGGATCCAGCTGAAGTAGTGGATCTTTTCTATGACTGTGTTGACACAGAACTAAAGTTCTTCAAATAAAGTAAGCAAACAATTCTTTAGGTACTACTCTACCAGCGAATGTGAAATGTTGGATCCAATTCTGAACCTCCTCACTAAGCTGAGGATGTTAAGAATTGGGTTCAAACCCATCTTTCTACCTGCTCAGCTTGTCTCCAAAGTCCCTTTTCCCTATGCTGCATTGCAGGCGATTTTTTTTTCAATTTTACTCTTGCTTGGAATGGATTTTCAACAAATTTTATCTCATTTCAGCTACAGTGGCTATTGTTAGCCTTTTCACTGGAAGACTGCAATGTTCTTCAAGCCCTGAAAGAAAGTTCTTCACACTTGTGATTTTGCAGGAAAAAACATTTCTAGAGGAAAAAATGTTACTTGCTAGCTGTATCCAGTTAACAAATTGCTTTCCTTTGTCCAATCTTGTGGTGTTCCTGTTTGTGTATGTATATAGTGAAAGGAGAAAGTCACTGACTGGTCCAATTACTGTGTGCATGCTGGCTAATTTAGTACAGAATGTTAAAAACATGTATGTTGGGCAACCAATTAAATTAAAGATTTAACTTCATCAGGCTAATTGCCATATTGTAATTGAAAGCAATCTGGTTTTCCCTCTGTTGCTCAGAACTAGGCTTGCAGCAAAGCTGACTTGCATTTTTCTCTTCTTGCTAATTCATACAGAGTTGAAATGGTAGAGTTGAAATCACAGTTTGAGACGGGCAGGAAGGTAAGTCCTGGCTCTTGACCTTGTTGTGCTGGCCTCATATGACTGTATCTGGTTGCAGTAGCTCAGCACCTGACATTATGCCTGTACAAATTATCAGAATTCAGTCCCCATGTTAAGTTCTGCCTTTGCCCTCAGCCAGCTTGTGTTTGTAGTGCACCTGGCTGTTGCTCCAGAACTGAGTACTGAAGTGCAGAGCCAGCCTGGATGCCGTAGAGATCTACACATATTGGCTCTTAAGATGCAATTAATAAGGTTTCAGATTTATATACAAGCTACAGATTTGGAATTTTTTAAAGGAATAGATGCTGGACATTGATAAATACCTGTCTGTTCTCCATCTTTCTGCCTTTGGACTGCTGCACAGTTCCTAGTAATCTCTGCTGTGAGACATATGGCTGATGAATCCATTAAGTGCCAGTGAGTTGCTGGTGGGTGTGGCAATCCAAGTGGTTAGGCTTAGAAATGGCTGTCCTATGCTTCCTTACGTTAGGTGCAGTGCTGCAGCATGCTTCCCTTCCTCCACAGTGCTACAGGCAGACCTGCTTTTCATTGTATTTTCTTCTTGTGGAAGTGACATAGAGCAAACACTGAGAATTAAACCAGTAAACACTGTGTCCAGTGAAGATGCTTGGTGGGGTTTTTTCCTACAGGAGGTTGAAAGAGGATGTCCATGTCTTTAGTAGGTGGAAGTTAACATACAGAGTTAAAATCCTTCACTGTTTGAGAAAGTGGATGGTGAAGAACCAGGCTTCTAAACACCTCAGGTTGAAACTGTAAGAGTTGTGTATCAGGGAAGTAGTCATTGCCATATTGGCACACTGCATTCTCAGGATTTTTTAAATGAAATTGTTCCATTCAGATTCATTACTTTAATATTGCCTTATATGACAAATGGCAATTGGACAAGAAAACATGGGGCCTTTTTACTTACAGAAAACAAAGAAGAACATGTTTTCTCTTACGGCCTATCTAATAACCTCCCATTCACAATAAAATCCTCCCATGCTGTCTATCACAGGACCAACTCCTGAATCTTAAGTATTTTAAAGTGTAGACAACAGGAGAAGGAAATATTCAAGTAGACCCTGAAATTTAGCTGCTCTGTATGGTAACCAGAGGAGGGGCTGACTGCAAGAAACACACTTGCTTTCAGAGAATGTTGCAGGGGATGAAGCGCTCTGAAAGAGAAGTGTGCTTTTTCCAGCTGCCCATAACTGAAGTAAATGGATTTCCCATGAAATCACATCTCCTGATAGGAGTAGCTGGGTATTTTTTCACAATCAGGGAACAGGAATAAAATGATTGCTCCAGCAAGAGGACAAAAATTAGGATGTACCACTTCTCACAGCTATTTTGCATGACTTGGATCTCTAATCTTTGAGAGCTGGGAGGGAGGCAAGATGAAAGAAGTGAGTTGTTCCTGTTAAAAACATTATATATCTTATTTGCCTGTTTCTTAAGAAAGAAGAAAGCAACACTTGCAATTATCTCATGGGCGTTTATGTCCTTATTTGGAACTGCTTATATGACAGAATGAATAAATTGTTTTGAGCACAGTGATCCAGGTAATAATTTTCTAATAGTATGTTGATTTTGCTTCAGTTGTATAGTACATTTAAAAACCAAAACCAGCTGTGGTACAGCAGCATGATTTGGTGCAGTCAGCAGAAACCAGAACAACTGCATGTCTTAATATTTGCAGTGGTCTTCAACGGAGGTGGGTCTCAGTGGAAGGACACAGTGGGACTTACGGGATCAGCTGCCTCACAGTGACAGTCATTGTGATCCTCTGTATCTCCAGATGGTTCAATGGATTTTGAAAGACAAATATTTGGAAACATTTCAGAAATGGTAACAAATAGGCACAGGATTTCTCATTTCATCCCTGAAATATGTTGTTTATTTCTGAAATACCCAAACCATAATAAAAAATGGAGTAAAATTTTCTTCTCCTTTTATAACTGCTGGCAGGTAGTCTAGAATTAGTTTTTAAATCTTTAAGAAGGTACTTACTACAGAGTAGTACACACATTTCAGAATAAATGAGAGCCAACAATATGCCACTTTTAATAGTACTATAACAAAATAGTTTTAAAAACAGTATTCAACTTTTCCATTTGTTTGAGAAGCAATGTAGATGAAGATCCCTGCTTGTTACTACATTCATGCATATTTATCAAGCAACTACAGTAAGTGACACTATTGGTCAAAGCATCACCACCTTTTTTCTTTTCACATGATGTACAGCAAGCTATTATGATAAATTAGAAAAAAAACTAATCTTGCTTTCTTGGAGTCCTGTGGGTGAAGAGCTTCCTACCCCTACACCATCTCACACCATGAATGTGCATGTGTGTTGGAATAGTTACAGTATAACTGAGCTGCTGTAACAATAAAGAGAAAAACAGGGATGTAAAGATGCAGTTACCTGTCTTTTCTAAAAGTTTTGTTCAAAGGCAACATCATGGGGAAAGATCATCAGTGATCTATAACATTATTACACCTCTAACTGAGGGGAATTGATGGCAATTATGTAAATTAATGCTATAACTGTAATAGCCTGGCTGTTAGCACCAGACTCACCCTGGAACAGCAGTATTCTTTTTCAGGCTGGTAAATCATGGAAACATTTATATTGGAAAACAACTCTTGAGATCATCTAATCCAACTGTTAACCCAGCACTGCCAAGTCCACCACTAAACCATGTCCCTGTGATGCCTTGTGAAGGCTGACCTAAAACAGAGACTAGAGGGAGTTAAAGAATAAAGCAGGTATTATTAGAAGGCCTCAATGAACACACCTTGGGCAGTACAAGAGCCCAGACAGGGTTACACCCAAGATGAACCCAAAATGGTCACAAAATGAACAACTAGTCAGGAGGTCTCTCACTTTTGTAAGTTCTGATCCATTAGCATGTTGGAGTTAATAATCCAATTATAGCTTTAGATTATGAAGTTCCATCCTTTTTTTTCTCTCTTCATTCCACCATTGTTTACGCTCTTGGGCCTGGAATTTGGATCAGTTGTCCTTGGTCCCCAGGACCAAGGGTCCTTTGTCTACCTACTCTATGATAAGAGCTTACTATCCCCTAATATGAAGCTCAGAACTATACGCTAAAGCAGTACAGAATCTGAAAAATGTAAAAGCTAAAACCTGAGGGATCACCTGAGTGCCATATCTACAAGTCTTTTAAATACCTGTAGGTATTAAATGGTGACTTCACCACTTCCCTGAGGAGCCTGTTCCAATGCCTGACCACCTTTTTGGAGAAGATGTTTTTCCTAATATCAAATCTAAAACTCCCCTGGCACAGCTTGAGGGCATGTCTTCTTGTCTGGTGCCTTCTTATTTTAGAGAAATGACTGACCTCCACGTTGGTACAGTATTCTTTCAGGTTACAGAGAGCAATAAGGTCCCCTCTGAACCTCTTCAAGCCAGGATGTTGTTGGCCTTCTTGACCACCTGAGCACACACTGGCCCCTGTTCAGCATGTTTAGCCACTGTCAGCCAGCACACCCAGGTCTTTAGTGTCAGGCAGATTTCCAGCCACTCTGCCCCTAGCAGTGCCTTGAGTTGTTGTAACCCAGGTCTAGGAACGCAGAAAAGCTGTAAAAAGAGGAATCAAAGGGTGGTTGGGATTGAAAGGGATGGCTACAGGTCATCTGATCCAACACCCCTGGCCAAGCAGGGTCACCTAGTGCCAGTTGCCAAGGACAAAGTCCAGATGACTTTTGAGAATCTTTAAGGAGTGAGATTCTGCAAGGTCTGTGGGCAACGTGTTCCAAGGCTCAGTCACCTACACAGTCAAAAAGTGTTTCCTGATGTTCTGATAGCTCTTCTTGTGTTGCAGTTGCCCGTTTCCTCTGGTTCTGTCACTGGGCATCATTGAAAAGAGTCTGGTTCCATCTTTATACCCTCCCTTCAAATATTTATATACATTGGAGAGATCCCCTCTGCGCCTTCTCTTTTCTAGGCTAATCAGTCCCAGCTCTCTCAGCCTTTCCTCATAGGAGAAATGCTCCAGTCCCTTCATCACCTTTGTGGCCTTTTGTAGGACTCTCTTCAGCATGGCCATGTCCTCTTTGCACTGGGGAGCCCAGAATTTGGACACAGCACATGTGGCCATACACCAGGTGTGGCCTCACTAGTGCTGAGCAGAGTGGAAGATCATTTCCCTGACACTTCCCTGGTGTACTCCCAATGCACAAGAATAAGGGTAATAAATGCTAGAAATAGACATCTTAGGACCAGATCTAAACATCTGTGATCCAAAAACCTCACCCAAGGTCTGAATATTAAAAGCAGTACTTCAACCTAGTCTGCTGATAGGTTGTTACTTTTCCCAACCAACTCTATTTGAGACAACAACCACTTTGGGGGCTGAGTGTTCCACGTGGTGTGTTTTGGACAATGAACCGTCACTGCTAGCGAACAGTAGTAGCTCTAAAATGTAGGTTTTGGACCCCTCATCCGAAGGCTTTGTAATTGCTGGGTAAAGGCAATCTATTGCAGAAATGATAAATACCCACTGTGCCAGCAGGAAAAGACAGGACATGTCCTTATGTATGCTCATCGCGGCACATGTATTCACACACGCAGTTTCTTTTTCTTGCTTACAACAGAGAACCTCTGCTTTGGAAAGGTTCTGTCATTGTCAAGTCCATGACCACCCTACCCAGCTAGGCTTCTTCAGACATTATCCTATAAGGATATGTAATCATTAGGAGGTATGCTCATTTACCAGCCACAGCTCCTTGGCATCTCCTCTTCATGCTTCATGAGAAAAGGATTGTGGGCCCATCTCTTCATGAAAGTGACATCCTGCTGCAATGTGAGGCCAGGCAGAATGAAGAAGTGAGGAAACATAAAAACGGACTAAAGATAGCATATTAGTTTGACAGTTCATTGAAAAAATATCTAAATAAGTACTGGAGAATTTCCAGAAATTATGATGGAAGGGGAAAAAAGAACTGCAGGCACGTAGCACAAAATATTCTGAGGTAACATTGTCAGCACAATAAGAATGAGAATTGTTTCAGCACTACAAAGAATTTAAACTTTATGCTGCTTTGCTTAAAAAATATTCACCTATATACAGTAATTTAAAAGCCTGTACTAACATTCCTGTAGTATGTAGGCCAGTTCAAAAGGTATAACTTATACTGGTTTATAGTTTATAGAAATGTTAATATTGCAGTACTTGTGACTCAAGTACAATCTATCACTGCAACAGGGACTGTCTTATATATTATCTTGATCTTCTTTTTTTAACGCTAGTCCAGAGAAATCAGAAGACTCTTCTCATCTCACGTGTGTTCTTAATGGAGGATTTTTAGAGGGATCTGTAAATAGATAGGACAGATTTTAAATAGGTATTTTGGATGCAGTTATATAGCAGGGACATTGCATTTATCTGCTACCCATGATATATACATACACATGTTTACATACATACACACACATATTGCTTGTGCTCTGCAGCCCTTCAGTAAAAATCAGAATATACAGGAGACTGTTTAGCCTGAATGAGGCTACTATGAAAATTCATGCTAAGTACCTTAGCATGGAAACAAAACAAAAGGTTAATTAAAAGTTGGAGATCTAATAATTCAGAAAACTAGGTTTTATAAAAAAGCAGAATATGGGCATGAGATCTTTTGGTACTTTCAACTACCCATTTTCAAAACTGGATAGGTGAACTGCTCTTACATCAGTGACCTGATTCTAAGCACTAAGTTAAGAAAGGAGAAAAAAGAATAAAGCAAGGTTCAGCCATTTATCACTTCCTGACAAAGTCCAGGCTCATTGTTACTCAGGTGTGTTAAACACCATGCATAGGATTTAAATCAAAATACATAATAGAAGACATGGATCAAGTAATCTTTCTCTGTGATTTCACAAGTTAGTAAACAAAAAAATCAAACTCAATAGCTTCCCAAGTCTGTTTTTACAATATGACTGTTTTTAATGTCACAGGCCTTGTAAATTTAGCAATCTAAAAACACAAGCTGCATGTTCAGCCACATAATTTGTTTTTAGCTAAGACTCTAAAGTAACTAAGTGGTTTTCAATATATCTTTGGTCCCTGTTGCCACTGTGACAAATCCCATTCCTCTCTGTGCAGTGCTAGCAGTCCAGTTATGCTAATGCTGGTTCAGTTCTTTATTTAGCATCCCCATTTTTAAACCTCTTGATAATGATCAGATCTTTCCATGTTTACAAACTTACCTCTGGGTATCTTGCTGGGATATGTTTTCTGAAATGGTTTGAATTCATCAGGTGGAGGGAAATCTTCCACAGAATGGAAAGTAAATTTTGATTCAAAGTCATCTGTGAAGTTTCAGGGAAATAAACATTAGCTGCTGCTAGAGAGATACTTAAAAGAACAACAACAACAACCAAACCAAACCAAACCAAAACACCAAAAACCAAACCAACAAAAACCCAAAACCCAATAATGCTGCCATGAGTAATTTCAATTTAAAATGCTGGCTTATTTTATCCTGGAACTGGTAGTGGCTCTTTCTGTATAAACCATCTACTTCTGTGAGCCACCCAAGTTTTTTTCTTAATTGCAAACATTGCCTGCTATTAAAACTGAAGTTAAGCTTCTGGCTGCTGTTCCAGTTTTCTGCATTGATAGTATTGTGGTAATAGAGGTATTCATTGGTAGTTTTTGAGACTTGTACCTACAAACAAGAATGAATGGCCAATTCATCAGACCACTAAAGTAATTCTTAGTGGTCTTTGCCCTATAGGAGTGAAACCTCTCAATGTCCATGATCTGGTTTGAAGATTAGTAATATAAGCACACTATGGGAACTCTTCATATTGTTAAGGAACTTTGGAGGTAGTGTGTGCTTTTCTATTGACTGAATTCAAAGCCTTTTTGAAAAAGCCCTAATTTTCTATTATTGTGTAAGGTTGTATAAAAATGTTTCTATTATACTACCCTGCTATTGCTAGGACAAAGTCTTGAGTGAGTTTTTGAGGTCTGAGACACACACAGGCTTCTGTACCAAAATTATTAACTAAGGCCAAGATATTTAATTTAATGATATTACCAATGATGTGCATATTTCCATTTTTAAGTGGTGTGTAGGGGTCATGAGCTGTAGCCCAAGTTGAGACTCCAGACTTGCTTGTAAGTTCAGTTGTTGGGGATCTTGCAGGTGGTTGTGGAGGTGTGACCAGCTTCCCAGCACCGGTTCCTTAAAAAAGTCCCAGGAGACCAGCATATAAACATCATCATGACTTAAACCAACAGCAAACTACAAAAAAGTGGAGGGGGTGTAGAAAGAATGCAGTATTTGGGGCAAACATACCCATAGTTTTTATTTGCCAAGCCTGACCACAGATTTGTGGCATTAAGTATTAAATTAAGTCACTACTAGAATTGGCTGGGGCTTTCCATTTCCAGTTCTAAGGAAAGTGTGACATTCTGAAATGTGGTTTTGTCCCAGTCTGGAAGGGAAGATTATCCTTCCACTTTCACAGGAACAAGCAAAGGAAATCAACAAAACTTTCCTTCGCTCTTTAAGCAAAGGAAATCAGCAAAACAGCCATACTAGGTGGTATGCCTAAAATAAACTTTCCTGACACTTTGGCAGCTATGCAATGGAATTACCATGAGTCTTGTGCATTTAACTGAGGAGTTGCAAGGGCCATCACAGTTTACATCTGGAAGGCCTACCACAGGAGTTGTGTGAGGGGAGGGAGCCCAAGGCCTCCATGTTAGCAGCCTCTCAAAACTCCTTACCCTCCTGCATAACGAGGGACAGGCAGGGCAATTTTATGGAAAACACACAAATTGAACTACCATGAGAAATGGGCATCTCGACATAGTAACAGTTAATCTGAGAGTTCTGAGCAGCATTAATCACCACAAGGCACCTGATCTGTACTTACACAGCCTTTCCCCTGGCTTTTAAAGGGGAAATCTTTCTCCTGACATGTGGCTGCTAAAATACAAGGTACAGAACATTTGCAGATGTTCCCTGTTAAGTAGCTGTCTCCATTTCTCAAACCCACACAAATCTAGGCTCATCTTTTTTATTATCTTCATTACATTAGAGGAGTCTAACAAAATTTCCTTTTATCATCTACTTGAGGAAGTACTGGATAATACTGCACTTCCCAAATAGTTGGAGAAATCTTTGGCCCAACCACCTTGATCACAGGAGGCACTGGCTGCTCCTCTTGGTTGAACAGCAGAGGGCTGCAGCCAGATTTGCTGTTGCTCACCTATAGCTGGTAGCTGCCCCATCTCTGTTTCATTATATTCTCTAGCGTTTCCCAGCTGTTGCCCATATTGCTGCTGCATGGGCACAGCTGTAGAGGGGTGTCCTAGGCAGGCTGGCACATGAGAAGCTACTGACCTGGTAGACACCGTGGTGTGCTGTCTGCTCCCCCACCTGAGCCTGTCAGTAGCACCCACTGCACTGCTGGAGACACACCAATGCCAACACAACAGCAAGAAGCAGCCCAGTGGTCCTAAGACTTTGTCTCCACTGATCAGCATGTTGCTTCCAAGAGTGGCAGCTTAAACGATAAAGGTGTGTGTGCCCAGTGCTAAGAATTGCCTGGCATCTCAAAAAGCCGGATGTTTTGGGAGTTCATCATGAGCCGGGCAACCTATGGGTATTCCTCCCATGTGTGCTTTCATCCCTGCCCCTCCACGCTCTCCAGCCACCAGTGCAATAGAATCGTTTGGGTTGGAAGGCGGCCTTGAAGAACTAAGTCATCTTCAAGGTTCTGTTCCAACCCAAATCATGCTATGATTTTCCCCGCTAGCCGAAGGGAGGGAAAACCCTCCTTCCTTCGGAGGTGCCTCTCACCTGCGCCTCGGCCGGGTCTCTTCTTCCTGGTCTCCCCCACGGCTGCGGGCTGAGGGGGGCCGGGGGTGGGTGGCAGCGGCAGCGACTGGATGTTGCTTGGCTTATGGAACTGCGACAGCAAGTGGGGAGACTTGGGGGGCAGCGGAGGGGGCACGTCGGCACCGCTGGAGGCCGGGGAGGGGGGAAAGGAGAGCCGGTTCGGGGGCGGGGGAGGCGGGGGCAGGGGACAGTCCCTTCCTTCGGCCGGAGCGGCGGCCGCGGAGGCCTCGGCTGCCCTGGCCGGGTGCCCGCAGGGGGGCACGGGGGGCAGCGGAGGAGGAGGAGGAGGGGGCGGCGGGGGCGGGTGCGAAGCTCCCGCTTGAGGCTTGGCGGGTTTGTCAGCCTGAGGGGGAGGGAGCGGGGGAGGGAGCGGGGCCGGGGCGGCAGCGCCGGGGCTCCCCGCCTTGGCAGGGCGGTCGTTCGGAGGGGGCACGGGGGGAGGAGGAGGGAAGGTGAGGGAAGGCTTGCCGGCGGCGGGAGGGGGGGGAGGCGGGGCGGGCAGGCTGGGCCGCCCGGGGCCCGCTCCCGCTGCTGCTCGGGAGGTGCCGGGAAGCTCCGGCGGCGCAGCTGCCCTCGGGCCCTCGGCCGGGGGCGAGGGGCTGCTGCTCGCCTTGGCAGCGCCGCTGCTCGGCGGGGCGCAGGGTCTGGGGGATGCTGCGCGGCCTCCGGAGAGCTGCCCAGGGGGCCTCCCTGTTGGAAACCAGATACCACATGTTACACACCGGGATTGTGTTCCCATGCCTCGGACCGAACGGCGATAAAGGCAAGCTCTTCACCTTCCCCTCCCTAGTGGATACCCGGAAGGATCAAACTCATTCACCCCAGTTGCCCACGCTGTAATGGGACTTAGGAGGTGATGCATTCCAGTGGGCACCAGGGACTCTGCTTAGTTATATGACGACCCTGCTCCCCTCCCTGCTGCTCAGCTTCTGCAGAATGAAACCGTTTCAGGAGAAGGAACTCTGTTCTGCAGAGTTTGGGGCCCTCCACACCAGCCTCATTTTGCCTGGTACAGCCTGCTGGGCATCGAGAGTCCTGGTGAAAAGTACGCAAGCAGTTTGGCACACATCAACTGGCATCCTTCAAGCTAAATACTTGCTTAGGATCAAAAAATTCACACAAATGTTACAGAAACCTCAATTCCATGGATAAAAGCCAAGTTTTTAAAAGTAATGCCTCAAAGGCTTTCTGGAAGGCACAGCTTCTGATATTTCCTTTTTAACAGAAAATGCCTGAAGACTCTTGAACTTACAAAATGTCTTTTCCTGAGTAAATGTCAAGAATTTACCACAAAGCAAGATGTCAAAAAAAGACATCTCATTCAACACTCACATAGTCTGATAGGCATGACCGTTGTTTAAAGAGCAACTCAAAGTAGTCACTGCCACTGGAGCTATGTCAAAAGCCTCACCACATACAGTGCTGTGCATCTTTGGCTTACCTTTTGGGAGCAAAAAACCTTCAGGTAGAGCCGCATTCTGTCTTTCCCTAAAAAAACATACTTTTCTCTGTGCTGCCTGAGCAGGCACCAGCTGCTCAACAAAGCCAGAGGTCATTACTATGACTATAAAATTCATCCCTAATTGATACTGGCACTTCTTGAGGTGAAAGCAGCAGTGGGGCTCCCCATGTGCCTTCCTCCTGTCATTGTGAAGCATCAATACCCTTATTTTTCAGATCAGTAAATTGCCTTGCTGGATCAAAGCTATATTCTTATAAAATCCAGAGAGCAAAAATCTTAAATATTAATCTTTAAAGTAATACCCAAGACTATAATAGCATAGAAATATACACTAGTGGAGGGAAGGAATATGACTTTGCCATTTGTGCTGAAACTGATAAACTCAGATTTCAACATTGTATTCAAGACACAATTAAAAGTTTTTCATTAAAATAATGTAAAAACCTCAGCTAAAGAGATATATTTAATCTCTTTCTTACCAAGTGTGGAGATAGCATTTTATTTACATTTTAAGGAATAAGGCACCTGAGATCTAGAAAGGTGGCTCCAATCACATTATTTATTGAGCACTCCATGGTCACACAATGAACTAAGCATTCAGGAAAAAAAAAAAACCAACAAAAACCCAATAAAAATCAATTAGTAAAGCTAATCTCAAAGTACTTTTCATCCCAAATTTCTGCCCACCCAGCTCTGCTTTCATACAGATGAAGCCATTACCTGTCATGTCCCTCTGGCCTGCTGGTCTGAGAACAGGAAAGCCACCAGCAAATAAACCTCCCAGAGGCTGCTGAGAGCCACCTTTATTAACAGCTGGGTTACCTCCATCTCTGTTAGCTCCTTTGGGTTCTGTTAAAAAGAATTAAAAATGCAGGGTATATCAGAAAATAATTTCTTCTTTGCCATGAGACTCCTAAGGCTTGGTGGCAGCAAAGTGCCAAGACCAAATTTTTCCCTGTACTGTTACACAGGAACTGCCATCCCTCTCTGACCTGTACCTTGGAGCACAGCACCCTCTGGTGCTCTTCAACCTCATGCAAATCGTGACACCAAGAAGTAGCTATGTTAGGCCTAATACTGAATTTATGTCTCCAGAATTTTTCAACAATTTTTTTTGTCTTTTAATCTACTAAAGAACAGTTCTTCTGCTAGAGCAACCTAATTATTTTATTGAAATGCTCTCAAGGATTTATTTTGGAGCAAGGAATGCCTGTTAAGGTGATAACTATTTGGAGTCATTGATCTCAGAGCAGGATGCACTTTTAGAAAGTGTTCCCTCCCCGCATCCTAAAGCCATACAATAATGCAGACTTTTGCTGACCTTCAAACCTGCCCTTCAATGTGAAACTGTCCATCTGACCTCCACCCACACCCGAGGCTTCAGCAAAGCTCCTTGCTGAGGAGCACATGCTCACTTTCAATCTGTGGTGCACTGCGGTCGTTGATTTGGGTCACTTTCCTTAGGCGAGTTCCCTGCTGGATATCAGCCAAGAGTGCGTTTCGTGCTTTCTGGTCTTCCTTTCGCAATTTTGGTATCTCTGAGCTTGCCTGTGGACAGTAAGAGCTTTAGATGGGAGATACAGACAAAAATGCACATTTAGAATATACAGGCAAACATGGGATAGAAGATTTGAAATAAGCCCTCCCTGGCAGCTGTTACTCTCAAGCCTCTGAGTCGAATCAACAGGAACATTTGGTTGTGCAGGAGGCAGGAAAGGTGAAAATTTAAATATGACACAAAACTAATACTAGTAGGGCTAACGCTGTTGAAAGCAAATTAGGAGGGATACTTAAATGAAATGTGACTTCATTTGGCCCTTTATGGCCTCTGTCCTACAACTCCAGCTCCAGCTTCCTCTTTCAGCTCTTATCATAATATTTACAATGCTTCACATCAAAATTTTATATGTCAAATTATAATAAATATCTGGTTTATCACTTTTCTTAGGAAAAGAGATAGATAAATGCATGCTGCACTTATATTTGAATGTGATTATTAACTTATTTAGATTGTCTCTCTGTAATGGAGATTAACACCAGTTTAAGTAGAATGCCTTTAGAACAATACAATTATATTTTAGTAACGTTTCTATCCTAACCAAGCTTGCTAAATATAAAGTCAAATTGCAGTTTAAAGTTTTTTAATGAAACAAACAAACAAAATTTATTCTTTATTCTTATTTCTTCAAGTTTATTTTTATATATGTTTAAAAAATCTTTTAAAAAATTGGATGCTTCACTTTTTAAAAACAGATAATAAACAGCAAAGCTGTTATTCCTAAACCTATTGTGATTAACAGAGCAATCTAATAGAGGAGAATCTTCTCATCAGAGAAGCAATGTTCTGTTTGCTTCCAAAATTCCCAGAGGTTAGCTAATTCCCTAAAGAGAATGAGTACCAGAAATGTTTCCATAGCCCTTAATTTTAGCATCATAGTTGTAATAAAGCTGAACAATACCGTCACACTTGAAAAAAACCCCAAAACCAACCCAGCTTGGTAATGGCATTCTGAAAGCAAAACAGAAACTTGAAAACACTCAGCCAGCTGCTGAACTAATAACGTGTCTAACTGGCTAATCCCAAGTGAAGAATTCTATCAGTACGATATTATTCCTGGTTATTTTCGTGCTTGCTAAAAAGCCCAAAACCCAGCCAAGCGGGATTTGCTACGGCCCGCTAGATGGAGCTCCAGACCGCCGCTAACGCCGCCGCATTCCCGAGCCCTGATGTAAAAACTCGGAATTACAACCTGCTGATATGTAACCACGTGTTATTTTAAAATGTTAGGAAAAGCCCCACTGTGTTACATTTTCCTCGTTTGAAACAGCGCTGCCTGCCCTCGTACTTGCAGAGCGGGGAGTCCCACTGGCCATTACAAGGCCCCAGAAGAGCAGCCTCTGGCAGCGGTGTTAGACCTTGTACCAGCCACAAACCATTTCCACTCCCCTGCTCTGGAAGCTGACAATACTTACTGTGAAAAATGGAAATACCATAACTGGAACAAAGGTGATTCCCTTCCTCACAAAAGCTCTTTACCAGTATCTTCAACTTCTTGTCTCTCTACTCCCTCTAATGACTTTGCTGTAGCAGGACAAGCGGGATCTAGAGGGATCTGATCAAGAGCTGTGTTTAAAATTAGATCCAGCAGCTGTCTTTCATTTCCGGGTTCAAGTGTCCATATATTATGCCAGCTGTCCACTTCACCTCCCACTCTACTTCTCTGGGCAGACAGAGTATTGTATATAAAGTCTTGATATCCAGACAGCTACTAGGCTAAAATAACTCACTTGTGGCAATTTGTGGCAACTTGTGGCAAGTGACCCATGACTTGATATCAGTGTAACACAAGCAAGACAAAAATTTGTGGCTTAAAAGAGCAGGAAGAGTTCTGCCATTCCATAATGCAGCATAACAAGCTGCCTCTCTCTTAAAGCAGATTCTCTTATTCCATGCATAACTCCATCCCATGCCCCAGCTGTTTCTTCTTCCTCTTCATGTATGTAAGAGATTCAATCTTCAGTGCCCAGCCTGGTGGACTCGGGTGATTGATTAGCTGCTAAGTAGCTTGATATGGATTCTCTTTTTCCATTACAAAGTCAAGATGGTCTGGGGTGTAGTGTTGCCTGGTTGCACGGCAGTCAGAGCTCCTTTGGATTTCTTGTTTGCTGCCTGCACTCCCAAGGCCAGTAATAATCCTTGCCAAGAATCATTTCACCAGGTAGGTATCTCACCATCTACTGGTGTCCAGCATTTGCAAATTCCTGGATTTACCATATTGTTTTTTGACACAACCTTCCTTTCTTTGATAAAGAAATAAATCTTGGATTCACACTCATGCTGTGCTTGCAATCTGTAGCACAGGCACAGATAACAAACATGCAAGTTCTGCATCAAGAGGAAAACAAAGAGGAACTCTTATGGCTGTTAAATCTTCAGCCCTGATCACATGCAATAGTAGTGTTTCAACATGAAGACAAATACATTTAAAGTCACAGAGGGAAAACAGGTGCAAGACATAAGATGTAATTCTTAGGCTACTTTCTACCCCACCATCTGCAGGGCAGCTTCATTTGTTTACAAAAAGAGAAACAGCTCAGTATTTCAATGAAAATCAGAAGGGAAGTGGAGAAGAATGTGAAGATCGTTTGTTTTATCAGATGCCAGAGCTGCCTCAGGTAACACAGAGTGAAATTAAATTCCATACTTTATTTACAGGAATTGGTAAGGGAACAGTGGGTTCTCATTACCTTAGCAACCACTAGGTTATTCTGCTACTATTTCTGCTACTATTTTAGACACAATGAATGTCACGTTCAGTACATACTTAGAAACTAGAAGAATGGAACAAACCATGCAAGTAAATAGCCAGAACATAAGAATTACTTCCTTTTCCTCTCACCCACCTCCACCATGTTTTGTCTTCAGTGTCTGAAATTACACACTCAGCTATGATATGCAGTAAAGTATAGGACTAATGTTTAGGCTATCTGTCAGGTCTTCAAAATACCTGATTAAATAGGAAAATTCCTTCAAATCATATTTTTTAAAGTGATGTTTCAGACTGTAAATCATCAATGTTGGAAATAAACGTTTCAGAATTTGAAGCTGGTAACTTAGACTAGTGGAAATATGAATGAGGACACCATGAATATAGGAGATCTAAATCACTGCAGCTTGAGTCCATTTGAAAAGAACAACAAACCAAAACATGTTTCCTCACTGCTGAGGTGGAGGGGGGAAAGGAGAAAGAAAATGCACAATTAAAAATGTCAAATGTAAAACTGAAAGTGACTGGATTACAAATAATAGTCATATTGCTGAAACTAAAGCCTGCATTTCAAGTCCCACAGGCCTGGACCTGGAAGGGGGCTCCAGCAGCAAGCCTGAATTAGCAAGTATGACAAGGAGGGACAGTATACTCCTCCAATATTTCTTATCCTTTAAAAAAAAAAAACTGTGTGATCAAAAATGGAATCACAAGCTCAGTTCTAGTCTCCAGATTTTTAAAGTTACATTGTGGAAACCTGGAGGTGTAAAAGAAAGAGCCAAAGCAGTGTTCAAAACACTGGAGACAACAGCTCAGATTTTGGCACCTCTGTTTTGACTATCAGCCCTGAAGTCTGAGGGGTGGTCTGCCTGCACACCACAACCTGTACTGGGAATGGTGAGGGCTCAGGCAGCAGAGACAGGCGTTTGATGCAAATAGACAAGCCACAGACAGCAGCAGATTATCAGTCTCTTGATAATACTTCAGATCAAGGCTGGATCCTCTCTGGCAGAAGTGGTTTTTGTGAAGCACAAGTCACCAGGTCCTGTGCAGAGCTACTTGGTGGTGTGCAGTACCCTGTGATGGAGGGACACAGCCAGTGGTTTGTAGCAGCTTCATCCAGTTAGGGGTTCTGTGAAAGTGGATTGTTTAGTTTAGAAGAACAACTCTATTTTTACACTTTCTATACATGGACCACTCCAGGTTCGAGCCTAAGTAATCACAATCTAAATTGAGTTGTATCAGACAAATTAAGAACAGAGACTTTTTCTAGGGGAAATGGACTGAAATGCATGGCAATGAGCTTCATTTCTGGATACACTCTTCTGTGATATTTGCATCACCTTCAGAATGTCACTTTACATCCTACAAGACAGATGGGAGCATCGACCTACCCTCTGGGCTTCTACGATACTTAAAATATTTAAGAGACCTACGTGCTGAGCTACTAAAGTGTTGTAAATGCAGAAGGTACCAGCTATTTGAAAATGTTTATATTGATACTAATTATAATCTTCAGATGTTAAAGAGTACCCCTGCACACAGAAAAGGGAAAATCCTTTGGACTCTGGACAGGTAGTTCAGTCACAGTTCATACATACTATACCATAAATGGCTTGTATTTACTCTGATTTTAAATATGCTCTTGAATGCATATGTAAAGTACTTCAGGGTAATACAGATCTACATAAACAGGACAGCTGCAGGAAAAATGTACCTCTAGCCTTCTGGACAGCCCAATAGCCAGGCAGTCACGGGCCTTTCTTTCAGAGTAAACCCATCAACTGATGTGAAAAGATGATCCAGTACTAAAACTCTAAATTAGATAGGAGCCATAAGTAAAAAAAAATAAAGCATTATTCCATCCAAAGGCACTGCATACTTTTACTCAGAGAACTTAATAGTACTGAGTATTTACACTTCTAATGTGCAATGAATTGTATCACCATAGTATATTCCTTCTCCTGGTCACATTTTACAGGAAACACTGGGAAGACACCTGTGAAGAAAATTATTTGTCTGAACTAGATTAAAAAACTAAAACAAAAAAAAGTCAAAATATATTTATCTTTTCCCTTATTATTTTGTGAGACATATAATGATAACATTAAAGACCGATCAATACATTTCATGTCAGAATTTTATTGTGGGCAGCATGAGAGCTCTCTCTTTTGTTGACAGTATAAATTATTTCTATGAATCTGGTGTCAATTAACCTTCTTCTCTCCCATTACAAATTTTTCCCCCAAAGACAAAATCTCCCAATTCAATGCAGAGATTAAGCACAGGTACTGGCAGAAGGCATAAGCAGCATACATTTTAGTGGGAAAAGAGATTGAGGAAATCCCTTGTATTCTTATTTTATTCTGCCATCCTCAGCCAATCCTGCACAGATCCAGGCTGAGGCGAGTGATTTTCACCACCGCAGAATGAAACACCTCAGGTTTTGCTTTTAAGGAAGGGAAAGACAGTGCAGCAAGATAAAGACTAAGCATAAAGCTCTAGGATAAAGGATATTTGATCACAGAGACAAATATTTATGGGGGGATGGGTGGAGGGGTGAGGGGGGGAGGATAGGTTCCTGAGCCAGTCCTAGCCTTCTCTGTCATGATTGATAGACTCAACTTAAACTCAAAAATGTGAGAGAAAAAGCTTACAAATATGGCAATGGAAAATTAAAACCAGCATCTAAAACAGCAGGTAGGGCAAAACAAGCAAGAGGCACAAGTGGAGGCATTGCAGTCAGTAATGTGATAGTGCCAGGTCTGGTCATAGAAAATGCTTGTCAATAATGAGAGACAACTGAAACATCTAAACCTTAAATAAAGGATGTATAAAGCATCAAGAAAGAGCAGAAACCACTGGAAATATAACAAAATTCTCCAAATATTATTTCAATATTAATAATAACCGAAATTCTGGTGTAAACAAATACAGATTTTTCAGGAAAGAGGACAAAAAAGGTAAGCTAGCTGCCTAATGCAGTATGTGCATCATGTCAGAGATAGCTGAGCAGATGAGAGAAAAACACAGCTTGTTTGTGGTTGGTAAACCATCTGAGGAAGGATGATGAGTGTTCTTACTACCCATATGGCACCACAAGACTTTCCAAGCAGGGGAGCATGAAGGAAGAGATGATGACTGGGTCTCCATCCAGTCATAAATCTCCTACTCCTTTGAAGGAAAGCCAGGCATTTGGTTGATGTTCACAGCAGTCTGGGATAGCACAGACATTGAGTAAGGGGCCTTAAAGGGCATGAGTCTGTTAAAATACCCTTCTGGGACCATTGATGATAAAAAAGAGTGGACCAAGAACAGGGGAGACCTGCTTGCAAGCAACCTACTCTGTAGCTTCCTTCCACTTAACCACAAGCTGCTGACCACAAGTGTTCCATAAGGAGATTTCTGTAACCATCAGGACTAAGGTATTTAAATGAATTCAGCTCCTCAAAGACTGCATCCTTTTCAAAAGCAGAACTGACAGAAAAAAAGTAATATTGCCAGTAAGATGCCAGGACAGTCTAACAAACTACAATGTCATAACTTTTTATTAAAAGAATGAGGTTGTTTTGGAAGAAAGTAAAACATGGAAGTTGACCAGAAATCTCAGTGTAAGCTGACCAGCATGTCTTCCTTGACATAGCACAGAATTATAAAAGCCATCTCTCAATTTGTAGCTCAGCATGAAATCTGAAACCCCAGAGGAATTTGGATCTTGATTCCAAGGTCAATCCACTATTACTAGTTTAGAATTATGCCAGGAATTAATGGTTTTACATTTGCAGCAGAAACAGTTTGCCCAGCAGGCAAGAGCATTGCTTTTAGAAAGAATTGTCAAACCAGCAGCTAAAGTCTCCACCAGGAATACGCCAAGAAAAACAGTAGAAACAAAAAGAAAGAGCTTATTAAAATAATAAACCCAGTTTCCAGCACATCACAAACAGGAGTACCATAGAGAAAAACACTGTCATCCTTCTTGTATTTTCATTACATATGCATCAGGTGTGGTTTCACTCATGTACTGTCAAATACAAAATAAAAAAATCAAAATAATCCCCCCTTCCAGTTTAAGGAAAAATCCAACAAGTCTCAACAAAAAAGTAGATGTGTTCTTTTATTTTAAATATTTTAAACTGCTTGTTTCTAAACAAGCTTGGGAGATCTGGTACCTGGCAGTTTTGGAGAGGTTTTTGGTACCTCAGTTCACAAAAGAGCTCTGACCTCTGATTTAAAGCTTTTTAATTATGGGAGACCTCACCACAGTGCAAGACTCCACCTGCACAGTCATTTGCAAGATCAGAGCCACTTCTGTGTTTCTGCTGTATCACAGGACAAAACTAATTAATTCTTGGCACCTGATCTGCCTGGGCAAACGTGGCACTCTCTCAGCCTTCTAGCAAGCTGAGCTTCAAATGCTTCCCATGTGAGGGGTCACTCTCCAGCCAACTTTTCTGAGGGAACCCACATGAGGGGACTTGCCAAACAGCTTTCTGACAGCTAATGAAATCATTGTTTCAACATAATGAGAGGACCAGCACTTGACAATTCCACCTACACCCAGCTCAGCAGTGATTAACCATGATCTCAGTCTCCATCACACAAAGTTCTGCAGTCTGAGCCTGCCAGGTTGAAAAGGTCATCAAGCAATGTGTGTACTTGGATAGGCTGTGTCCACACCAACCCTGTTTCTCAGCTCCCAGCTAGGGAAGTAGTGCAAAAGTTGTTACAGATCCCTTCCTGGCACTATAGCCACCACCTAGTCCTGGCTTTAGTCCCAAATAGCGAGGTCTTTCAGTGTTAGCAGAGCCTGGTGCCTGCTCTGCACCTGCTTGAAGCTACCACTGCACACAATGGCAGGGAGCAAAACACAAAAGCCAGCATAGCAGGAGCAACTTTCTTATAAATCTATCTTCCCAGTGCTCATTTCAAACACCACCAGGAATCAATGCCACTGCACCCAATAAACCCTCTGCACCTTATTCTAGCACTGCTGTATCAGATAATATAAAATCTTGTATACTATAGGGTTCAAATAGAGCTGGGGGGTTATTCACAAGGGTGTACTTAAGGTTTTCCAGTGTGGGTTGCTAGATTTCTGTACCTGAATACAAAAAATGCCACAGAATAAGTAGGATCATTTGTACCTGCTGAGCTTTTCTGTAGGTATTTAACTTTCTGACACCCACATTTTAAATGCAAATTCTGCCTAGTCTTGTACTAAAAGAAAATATGCAGTAACAGAAGTCACCAAAATGAAGGCAGTATAAAATTTAAACTACTCTAAAAGTGTTTCTCAGCAGTCCAGAAAGATCACAAGTCAAATACCAAAAATACCCTGGGACTGACATCAAAAGCTAATTTTGGACTTCATTTTTTGATTTCTAAAATTTTGGGATTCAAAGTCCCATGATAGCCTTTGCATCAATGGAAAGAAAGGGAAAACTCTTACACAAACAAGAAAATCTGAGGGCCTGGCATTGCAATGAAAGCGTCAAACAGTACAAGGCTGAAAACATTGCCATGGGAGCAGGTGACACTAGCATAGCACTGTTTATTCTCTCTGTCTACCATAGCAGAGACCCCAGATTTACAAGGGATACCATGAGTAGTGGCAACAAAAATTTCAGCAGGTAACAACCTATATACATCACAATTTAATCTCTTTTTAAGAATGCTAGGCTAGGCTATTTCTCATACCCACTTACCTATGCAGAAGCTACTGATCATTCTGAAATGCCTTTTAGCATCCACACAAAATTATGGTTAACCCAAGAGAGAATAAGAAGAAACTAGCATTTCTTGCACTCTCACCTTCCAGCCATTCAGAGAAGTCCTACTCAAGCGCTGCTAAAATTTGAAGTTCTCTTTTAATTAAAAGGCTAGTAGTATAATATTAATTGACAGATGGAATTTAATATGTAGCCACTGCATACACTAGAGATGGGGTACTGACTTTTAAGGGCATTATTACTTTGTGATTAGAATGGTAAATTAACCTATTAGTTGTCTGCAACTAGGCTGCTTCTGCTACCAGGGCTCGATCATTTATAGCTGATAAATCTACTCTGCAATTTCCATAGTTGTATATTATATAGATGAAAAACAAAGAGAAAGAATGCTCTTCAAATGCATTCCATTCACACATGTAGAACACATGACATTATGAAGAAACCTACAAAACAGAACTCATTATCTAAATACATTTAAAACGGCGACATAACAGTTCTCAAGTGAGGCATTCAAGAAGATTAGCACCTAGGAGCAATATGCAATCCATGCTCCTGTACCTGTCCAGATAAAACAGAGCAATGCCAGCCTAGTATTTATGTTTTCTTTTCATCTTCCCCACATTTCACAGCTCTCACTTATCCTTTCTCTATTTCTTGACTACAAGAGTAGAAGGCTACAGCAGCAAGACTTTGAGACACCACAGCCATGCAATCCCAATTTTCCAACAGCTGAAAATTAATAAACCACACAAAGACACAGCATTTTTTTTTTCTGCATGATTGACTCTCACTTCTTTATGAAAACAGAGTGGTGTGAGATATGATATATTATTAAAATAGTATAAATCAGTCCTTTATTTTGTCTGGAACAAAGCACTAAAAATTTCAGCTATGCTTTGTCCAGCCCTTAGCACAGTCTGTAGATGAGTTAATCACCAACAAGATTACTAAGCCTGTACTTTCTCTCACTCTGGTGAGTTTTACCTATCAGCAATAAATATTGTGCTTTAGTATCTCCCTAGGCTCCATGACAAAGTACTAAATATGATCTTACAGCTCAGATAAAATTTTAATAAACACATTCCTAACTATTTCACTATTGGCACCATGAACAAGGCTTTCTTTCAGTATTACACTTGCATGTCTAGGGGTCTGAATAAAAACTTAAGAGATTACTTTAATTTTACAGTAAATAATTAGCTATCATGACCAAAATTTTATGCATCTGAGTTCTCATATGTGCACATTCGCTCATACTATATTTGGTAAGACCAAATCAAAATAGCAAAGATCATCATTATCTTCAGCCAAGATGTTTTACATATGCTGTTTGTTCTCTTTCCAAAGAACAGGAGTGCTAAATGTCGTAGGAGCAAAACCAACTCCCACACAACTTCAGATGAACACTGTAGCTCTCTGAATTTCTTATGAAGGCTGAAGGAAACAGCTCATCAAGGTTTTCAATCTAACAACTGCATGAAGCAGGGGAAAAAAACATTCCCCCAAGGAAAACTATCAGGTGATGTTTTTCTGAACCTTGGAAATCCTTCTTCTGTGTAAATTATGCTTTTACCACAGCATTATATCATGAGGAATTGCTTTTCTGAGTTTTTTATTACAGAGTAGAAAATAAGAAGAGAATAACAAACTTGGTAAACACTGACAGGGTTATCTACAACAGTAATTCTGGTTTTAATTTTTTAAAAACATTAATTAAATAAGAATGAGGTAATTATTAAGATTAATCTACATTAGTCTAGCATTCATCATTGCTTCAAATTTCATATTTCTATCATCAAAATAAGCATATTACTTTCTCCTTCTGGTATCCTTATTTCTAGTGTTCCACAAGGCAGCAAATAAATGCCTGGTGCTACTTTATGAGCTTTAATCACCTGATCTATTGTGATTTTTGGGGTTGACTTCTATGATAAGACTTTAATCATAACAATTCTAAAGAGAAGTGAAGTATTTTCTTAAACTCCACAAACATATGAATCATTAAACAAACATCTCTGAGTAAGGCACAACCCAGCGGGGCTGCCACGCATCCACACTTCCTCCATTATTAACATTTTAATAGGTGATGACTGATCTTAACATTACAAATTCATATATACAGAGGCCACACAGCAGTAAGCAGCCTTCACTACATGTAATAAGTGAACAGGGTTTATCAAAGCAAAATTCTCTTTTGATCCTTTTCTTGAAAAATTAAGTAGAGAAAAATTTTAATCCATCTCAGTGGTGACACCTACTCCAGAAAATGTGACAAACTGAAACTAACCTGGTTGCCTCATATGCCAAGCTTAAAGGCAGGAGTGATAAAAGAAATAGAGTGAGAATATAATAAAGTTTTCATAGGCAGAAAGCTTTAAAAAATGCCAAACCTACCACCCTCTTCCCAAGACCACCAACAAAAACTCAATTAAAAAAACCCACCTTACATGACATTAATTAAAAGACCTTTAGAAAAAGCCTCCTATCCAAGTGTATTTTGTTAAGGTGTAGAGAAAAAGGGAACATGAAGAGAATTTAAATCTGTAAGCCAGCACCAGAAAATACATCCGGGCATAGTTTTTTTCTGCCTACTCACCCCTCTCATCTCTATCACCCCTAGAAGGTAGGCATTTGAAGACCTAGTTAATGAATCTAATTAGCTATATTTACATTTTGACTCAGCCACCTACATCTGCCACAGCAAACATCCCACCATTCCCTCCTGAGAAATCCAGGAATTTGTTTCCTTTTAAGTTTGGTCTAACAGCCAGTAGCTTTTTGGCTGTTGGGCACAAGTGGCTCCTAGCATGTCTTAAATACCATCTCCAAATCACTTTTTATTGTCTTGTAACAACTTTTGTGAAAAAAATTCAGTATAAGTACTTACAGAATATCAGCAAGTCCAAAAGTCTTGAGAAAAAGTAGGAACAAGGCCAGAAAAACACTAGGCAGGAACTTTACTCTGCCTTAAGAAGGAGTTAACAGGACAAAAAAGTTATGTGCCAACATTGATTAGAATTTCCATGAAGTAAGGACTGCAAAATTATTTGGGATCAAGGCTCACAATATTCACAAAGCAACTGTGCAGAGAAAAAGAAAATGTGATGAGTACTTCTAATAAAAATCTCTTGATAGTGAAAGTAAGAGGAAAGTATGGTTCTCATCCATAACTAGAAAAGCAAGACAAGTCCATGGTACCCCTGCAATATAATCATGAAAAACTACATGAAAACCCTAAAGCCCCCACCTACACACAGACATTTTTCTTTTAATATAAATCACTTGAATTAAACTAGTGGCTCACCCACATATTAATAGTAAAATTAAAATCTAATTTTTAATTGCTACCATACAAATCTTACTCTGATTTAATCATACTAGTGTAATAAAAATCACTGTGCTGTTTGCTTTGGAACTGTTCCAGCTGTTGGCCAAATAATAACTTATTTTCTTTGAAGGTTTTCCTTAAAGCTATACACCTGTTAAATTTTTTCCTTCTTCCATCCCCTAACTGTAGATCTAGCAGCTGTAACAACAGCTAGGCAGATTAGCAACTGTAAAAGACAAATGCCAATTTCTAGAAAAGAGCTTTCCAGTAAAAGAAAATAGGGTCTGTAGCAAGTTTCTGCAGACTCCCCAACTATAAGGTTTTACTCTGTAACTTGGCACCAGCTGCAGAGCTGTCTCTTACTCTGTGTTTCTGCTGAATTCACCAGGCAGATTCCTTATCCTGTCTCTCATTCAGTTTTGACAGGGAAAAGTAATTTTGCTGTTGCAGAAAAAACAATGTCCTGCCACACTATTTTATTAATTATTTCTGTTGATTTTATATTATTTCTGTTGATACTGTTTTTAGTATCAAGACTTATTAAAAGCAAAGCTTTGAAATCAGATAATAACTAGAAACACATCTAGTATGTATCATGTCACCAAGATTGAGCTGACTCTAAATTCTGCTTATCTTATACAGAGATCACGCCATTTGAAACAGAATGACCCGACTACAACATGAAAATAAGCCTTCTTGTATCAAAACCCTATCACAGTAGTGGATTTAGTAGTCAGAAAAGGGAAGGGGAAACAAAAAAAATCCTAAACTTGCTCATAATGATCCTTAGGGGTCCTTTTAGCTTTCTCAAGTCATTTACAATTGGCGTATGTTAGAGGAGTCTAAAAGTGTCTCTAGGTACTTTACTGATCTAAATTTATTAGGATAAGAACATTTGTGGCTTCTGTTGACTTTAATTGCAGTTGTGAGCATTAAGCTGCTCACAATATGCTGCCCACTTATTTCAGCATCTAAGTATAGGTTGTGTACCAGCCCAGAAGAATTGCTAATTGGAAACACTGCTCCTGGTGCCAAAGTTGAATCTGAATGCTGAAAAGAATCAAACACTGCCTATTTGATTTGCTGTCTTTATCCTCCTCCTCTTCATCTCCACAACTCATGGGGAGTTTTACAAAATTGTTCAGCCTGTAAAGTAGCAGAAAGAAACTTGCGAAGAAACCTCCTTCTGGAAAAAAAAGATAAAATAAGAGCATTATGAACAATAACAAACAAAATCCACCAACCTTCCTGGGAACAAAACAGGCAAAGATGCCAGGGAATGCAAGGGCGAAATGTAGTTATTAAAAAAAATAAACTTGAAGTACTTTTGAAGTACATTTTTAAGTACCATGTACTTTTTTTGCTACACAGACTAACATACTCTGCAAATAACCACAGCAGTGATAGAAATATATATGAAAAAAAAGTCAGGAGAGATTTTATGACTTGAACACAACAGTACCAGGTTCCACTCTTTCAAAAAACGTCTAAGAATTTCAATGCAGAAATAAGTTATGCCCAACTGATCACAGAATTCAAGGAATTACTTAAGCAGGTTTTACCATAGGTACAATAATTGATTGTGAAGGTATGAAAATATAATACCCTGAAAGTTCACCCAGAGCATCCTCCTCTTATTGCAAACACACTGGCAAGGCACATGTTCTGCTTCATGACACACACAGTAATGATCTGCTACAAGCTGTAATTGTTCCTGCACATGTACAAAAGAATATTGTGCTGTATCCCCAGGAAGACAGTGTGTGCTAGAAAGGGCAAAATGTACAGCTGAACACTGTGAGTCTTAATAGGAGCTGTAAGAAAAAGGATGAAGAAATTAATACTTACCATCTGTACATTACCAATACAAAAATTAATTCCCTTTGGCTGGAAAAGTATTCACAAATGCTACATTTTCACCATATGCACTCTAATCATCTCAAAACCTTTTGATCATGCACTCCTAGCAGTAACAAAATTTTTGCACATGCACCCCAAAATAGATAGGTTTATTTCTTTATAAAGTATACACATGTATGACTGAAGTTGCAATATTTTTATCCCACACACCAATGGATCATCTCACACACCCCACTTTGAAGACCACTGCTGTAATGAACAGAACCAGTGCCAGCAAAACAAACATCTGCCCCAGATATTTGCTATGAATATCCATGCCAAAGTCCTGTGGGCTCTGAGCTGGCTACTCCAGCTAAGCTTTTGCTCACAGAAATGAAAAGTCAGTCTTACCAGTGGTGGTGGTGGTGGTGGAGGGGGCCCTCCAGAAGGTGGTGGTGGAGGAGGCCCTCCAGAAGGTGGTGGAGGTGGTGGAGGAGGAGGTGGTGGCGGCGGTGGTGGCACAGGCATCTGCTCAGATTTCTCGATTCACGCAGTTGTGAAAAATATAGCCAAAGTCTGTGTCCTTGAGGAGAAGGAAGGGAGGAAAAGGGAAAGTGGAAGAATAAAATGAAAAAAACAGAGAGGAATGTGTTTATATGCTGTAAGCTGAAGATCAGCCAAAATATCTAGCTCTCAGCAGACTGAAGACTTT